>NC_084559.2:30450645-30485645 GCF_033978685.3 Nerophis lumbriciformis | reverse complement strand
GAATATTAGTTACAGAATAAAAATCTGTTTACAACCATATAAATAATATACAATTAATAATTATAAGAGCTTTCTTTTCATGAAATAACACCCTTTCGTCATCTTCAATTCAATATTAATGCTGAGCCAATCATTAGCCACGATACTGAACAGTGCATTCTGATTGGTTTGGTTTCATTTGATGGCCAATCTACCATAGTATTGATATTTTAATGAATTTAGTCATTATACTTGAAAATGCTTAATTTGGGCCAAAAATACATAGTATATACTTAAAAAAAATGTTTAAAGTCCGCAATGAAAGACTATTTTATTACCATTTTTCAAGAGACCAAAGGATATTTGATAATAAATAATACAAATAACAAAATTACCAAGAAAAGTTTAACTGATGGTGAAACTTTTTTTTTCTTTCTAACAATGCACTTTAATGACCATAAACATGTAAATGTGCCAGAGTGTTTTGGCCAGAGGCTAATGTACATCTGTAGTCCCCGCAAGGTTGATGGTTGGTACAATAAAGTCCATTAAAAACTAAACAACAATGAATAAGCTATTGTAACTGTTGTGTATATATATATATATATATATATATATATATATATATATATATATTATACAATGCTAATATGTTGTGTATTTGACACAACACAATACACACTCCACATGTCATGCAGCCGACTCTTCCAAAGCAGTTCAACCTGCTCCAGTGAGATACTGGTGCTGCACATCATCATCCTGCATGACCTGCATGCTGGGGTCACATCATCATCATCAGTCACGAAGGAGCCTCCCTGCTCTCTTTTGTTGATTGTGATCAAACACGGAGGCTGCCGTGGATCAATGAGGGGAGGAGAAAGAAAAGCAGTAGCACTTGTTTGTTTTGAGGAGGGGGTGTCAGGAAGCTGAGGTGACAAGGAGAGTGCAGGCCAAAACAATTAGGGCGGGTAGGGGAGGGGCCGTCTGGATGAGGAGGAAGGACAGGGTGGACTGGAAGTGATCACATGATCTAACTACTGTCCAATCCACACCTCACGTCCACAAACACAACCAAGTCCCATCATTCCAACTGGTCCGATTTTTTTAATTTAGGGCTGATATGACGATGATATCCCAATAAAAAAGAATGATTAGTGATAATTTCTTGACGCGTGTAGTCAACCATGTTGCAAGTTTGAGGTTTTTGAAAGAAAATAATGGCTGCTAGCATGAAAGTAGTAGTTTGTATATTGACCTTCTTGTCCATGCAGGCTGCTGACTCAGCTTATCAGCTCATTGAGGAATTCCACTGATATGACTTTCCACTCTTTGACAGAACACAATTTACTTTAAGCAGTAGCACATTTTGGGACTTCTCTAAGGCTCTATCTAGTATTACGCCAAAGAAATATTGTAATTTAAGTTTTATTTTCCTGTATTCAAACAGTATTACTGTTTAAACTGCATGCAATGTTACAGTATACTTATGAAATAAAACCCTCTGCCTTGTTTTTTATGACTACTTTGGCCTACTGCGCTACTGTACTTTAATGTTGGTCATTATGGTGGCGCTAGAGAGCCGAGTGTTGTCTGAGGTGGTACTTGGAGGGAAAAAAGTTTGACAACCACTGTTCTAAATAATTCATGTAATAAAAGATAGATTTTTTTTTGATTATAATTTTTTTAATCTGTCCTTTCTAGCCCATCCATCAATCCATTTCCTAACACTTGTTACTCTCAGGGTCTCCTAGCCGCTCAGGCAAATCATATAGTCTAAAAATGCATTTTCCCATCGATAACGTGACGTCATCGATGGTGTCGGGCGAGCGCGTGGCAAGTGCGCGCTCTTTCAGTCAATTAGTGCACGAGGGAAAAAAGGGCGACCCGTCTTTGATTTCATTGCATTTTCTTTAATTGTGTCACACTGCAAACTGTGACTCAAAGCACACAAGTCACAACGATTACAGTATCTTGGACTTTTTCAAGGCAGCGTCTGAAAATGCACATGGTGGGAATAATTCTTCTGGAATGCTGGCTAGAATTCAGATCTCAGAATAGGTCATAATTATTAATAATGATCATAAAAAGTATCCGTTTTCAACTTGACGCCATCGTATAAAGGCACACTTATCACACAAGATGTTTTTTTATGGGCCAAAAAAACAAGGCAGGGGCCTAAATAGATTGTAAAGTGCCTTGATGTAACCGCTGACTGGACAAGATGGCGCCCCTGAGCCTTTCTTCACAGCATCGTGTTGGCAAGTTGGCTCTGCTTCAGCAGCGCTCAGATGTCCATTTCAAACTGTGCATCATCACCTTCAAAACACACAACACACGCCTCACAATACTGCAGCGTACGTTCATCATTATTATAGTGATGTATCACACTTTAGCTTTCAAAACAGGAGATCATGTCACACACATTTCTTCTAATGACTCTTATCTCACACACTATATTACTTGTCTCATATTATTGCTTTTTCACCATTAACGGGGGAGTCCAACTGCCCCCAGCTTGAAACTGTGAATAATATAAGAATAGAAATGTGTAAGGATTTGCCTTATCATTTTATAACAATTGCCTATGTATTGGATTAGTAGAAATACTTTTATGTACACTGCAAAAAAAAAAAAAAAGTCTGCAAATTTGACGTGAAAAAAACTCAGCATTTTACTGTAATTGTTTTTAACAACATATTACTGTAAATGGAAAAACGATAAAACTGTTTTTGTTACAGTAAAATCTATTTTAATTTTTACACTGTACAATTTAGTGTGTCATTTGCTTTTAAAAAACACAAGTCAAGCACATATTTGTGTTTTTTTTACTTTAATAAACATTTTTTTGGAATGTATAACATTTGTTGCATTATTAGATCAACATCAAAGTATAAAAGATATGCAATTGCATGCATGTAATTTTGTCTGTCGAATTGGAAAGAACAAATATGTTTAGTAGTAAACCTAAGTGTTTTTTTTTTTTTAATTACTTAATTTATTGACACATTATTTCCAGCCTTTCCCAGGCCAAATATGTATAAAATGATGTGGTGGGCCTGTGGCTTGAATTTTGCCAATCATTCACAATTGTTATGTAGGACAAGAACACGTTTTTCTCTTTTGTAAGCATTCTAAATTGTAAATACACACTAGCAAGAGTCGGCTAACAATGGAGGTAATGGGATTTGCTTTATTTTGCCTATTATGTGCTCTAAAAACATCCGACAACCTCCATCAATGTTTTGTATACACGCTGTAAGTATATACTGTATGTAATGTAGTAACAGACACATTCATAATAACATGTATTATTTACGTATTTTTTATACATTTCACAAATGTATGACAATGGTCACTATTTCCTTCAACAACAGCCGCTACTACTCTGGACAGACTTTGTGAGGGACAAAGACTACTTTGGCATAGGGCTGGGCAATATGGACAAAAAAGTATATCTCGATATATTTTTACCTAAACTCGATATTAGATACATATCTTGATATATTTTCCGGTGAAAGTATACATTTTTCATTCATTTTTGAGCGATATTCACTGAAATTGAAGTGAATGACAACTGTAGTGTAAACAGTCAGTGGCACTTTTATTAACCCAGTTAGTCAAGATGGGAATTAACAGCACAGAAAAGAAACTGTTTAAGTAGCACAGAATTACATAACATAAATAAAATAGAAACATTTTTTTTTTCGCTAAATAAATAACATAACTGTGCAAATAATACAAAATGTGTCAAACTCAGAAAAAAAAAAAAATGCAGGCAGGCACTTTTTAATTCCCAGTCGACAATGTAATGGACTGTCACACACGTACGGTTCTGGTCAGCCCCAAGTAAGTGACTTGACTTAATTGTGCGACTATGATCTTCCTCACTTTGGCGTACATTTTTGGCAGCATTTCTCGTGCAAAATATGCCCAACTCAGGAACAGTTTTGATTTGGGCTTACATGGTTAACAACTCAAATGAATGTTTTATCCAGACGCATAAATTGGCCAAGTAGACACATTGTGGGTTTCCTGGACGTGGTCTACATCGCTAAAAGAAAAACCTAAAGAAGAGAATCCCTCTGCCATCTTCCACTAGTTTTTTTAATATAGAAATCGCCCGCTTGAATATTCCCTCTTTTCTTCTACGACGCTCGTCGTCATTTGGGAAGTCTGTTGTGATTCCCCTTCCTGGTTCCATGACCCGCCCCATCTTGCCTCTGATTGGCCTGTCCCTAATGTTTTGCCCTAATCTCAACCAATCGTGACTCATCATAGTAAACAACCAACCAATCATGGATGTTCTTATACGTGCAAGTACGTCTTGGAAGGAAGGAAGGGGCGGGGTTTAGTAGAGAGGGATTGGGAAGTGGGGGAGAATCAAGGAACACAACAAATAAGCAGTGTTTGGTCATTTTAACGTGAAATAAATTATATCGATATTACGCTATTTTCTTAATTCATATCGTATTTAAAAATATATCAATATATCTTACAAACTCGATATATCGCCCAGCCCTACTTTGGCACAAATGATGATCCAGACCTAGAGGTGGGGAAATAATACATTTTTAGATGCATCGGATATGGACGATTATAAAATCGATTAGTAAACGTCAATAATCTATTTATTTATTGTGAAAAAAGTAATGCAGACAGTTCTAAAATTTGTCTCGACTGCAGCGAGCCACCTCACCGACCAGCTCTTTTTAATATAGGGCACTTATGTTCCAGTTTTGCACACATTTCTATTAATTTAATAAATGTGATGAGAATTTCTTATTACAAATGCATTGTTTCTAAAAGTTGCAAGTGGTAAACACTTATTTCATGAAACTAAAAAAATGTACATCTGCATCAATATACATAAATTAAAGATGCACCAATAATCGTGAGGTGTCCAAAGATTCCCACCTCTATCCAGAACCTCGTATTTTTGAGCTCGAATATACTGAAGATGAGCTACAAGTTTCAGACAGAGTGCTAAATTAATCCAGCTTTAGCGAAACACTAAGCGTCATGTAGCAGTATTGCTAAGTGTGAAACAAGAACTACAAACATAATAAAACAATCACTTACTGTACAATGTCTGCTCTCACTGGGATGCTGACTGATGTGGTGTTCATAATCTTCCCATTTAGATAAATAATTATTCTCCCGTAAGTAAAAAAAAAAAAAAAAAACACGAAAAAGAAGAAACCCCCCGGAAAATAATGTATTTTCGTATTTGTCTTGCCATCTGTGTGTTTAAGTCGAATGGCAAAGTTGACCAACTTCTTGGTTTATGGCCACAACCATCTACTATCCAGGTAAAAGGCATGATTTATAATCTAGAATTAACTTTCACCAACTCAGAGGCGATGCAGCAGCTCACTGGCTCACTACGTCAATATAGCAGCACAAGCCAGTTAGCTCTTTGTGATCATGGCACTGCTAAAAGTAGTTCACCTGCATTAGCGCTTATAATAATATTGATAATACTCACGACATGTAAACAGAGAATTGTTGGCAGTTTTTAGATTCTTTATGGGTGCAATAGAGTACATTAGCGTCATTGATAGCCACCTCGTACTTGCCATACTTTACAAATTAGAATGCATAAAAAAAGAAAAACATGTTCTTTTCTTACACAGGGATTGTGAATAATACAAAAAAATTAAAAAAGTGCACTTACCCTTTAAAGGCCTACTGAAACCCACTATTACCGACCACGCAGTCTGATAGTTTATATATCAATGATGAAATCTTAACATTGCATCACATGCCAATACTTAGCTTACTAAAGTGCAATTTTAAATTTCGCGCCAAAATATCCTGATGAAAACGTTTCGGTATGATGACGCCAGCGCGTGACGTCACGGATTGTAGAGGACATTTTGGGACAGCATGGTGGCCAGCTATTAAGTCGTCTGTTTTCATCGCAAAATTCCACAGTATTCTGGACATCTGTGTTGGTGAATCTTTTGCAATTTGTTCAATGAACAATGGAGACAGCAAAGAAGAAAACTGTAGGAGGGAAGCGGTGTATTGCGGCCGACTGCAGCAACAACACAAACACAGCCGGTGTTTCATTGTTTACATTCCCGAAAGATGACAGTCAAGCTTTACCATTGGCCTGTGGAGAACTGGGACAACAGAGACTCTTACTAGGAGGACTTTGAGTTGGATATGCAGACACGGTACCGTGAGTACGCTGCGGCTTCCAAACATTTGATCGCTTGCCCGTACGTGCGTGCCGCTATGTGCATGTCACCTACGTAACTTTGGGGACTTTGGGGAAATATATGTGCTGTATGAACTTTGGGGAGGTGAACGGTACTTTGGGCTGTGGGATTGAGTGTGTTGTGCAGGTGTTTGAGTTGTATTGGCGGGTTATATGGACGGGAGGGGGGAGGTGTTTGTTATGCGGGATTAATTTGTGGCATATTAAATATAAGCCTGGTTGTGTTGTGGCTAATAGAGTACATATATGTCTTGTGTTTATTTACTGTTTTAGTCATTCCTAGCTGAATGTCAGGTCCCACCCGCCTCTCACAGCATCAGAATCAGCTTTATTGTCATTACGCAGGGTAACGAGATTGAGCATCGTCCCTATCTGAATCGCTCACAGTGCCCTCTAGTCCTTCACTCTCACTTTCCTCATCCACAAATCTTTCATCCTCGCTCAAATTAATGGGGAAATCGTCGCTTTCTCGGTCCAAATCGCTCTCGCTGCTGGTGGCCATGATTGTAAACAATGTGCAAATGTGAGGAGCTCCACAACCGGTGACGTCACGCGCATGTCGTCTGCTACTTCCGGTACAGGCAAGGCTTTTTTATCAGCGACCAAAAGTTGCGAACTTTATCGTCGATGTTCTCTACTAAATCCTTTCAGCAAAAATATGGCAATATCGCGAAATGCTCAAGTATGACACATAGAATGGACCTGCTATCCCCGTTTAAATAAGAAAATCGCATTTCAATAGGCCTTTAAATTGAATAAGTGTTATCTTTAGATGGTTAAAGTTTCTGTCCAACTGAATATAAAGACAGTATAAATAATAATAAATTATAAGCGGTAGAAAATGGATGAATAACAAAACTGCAAACAAACAAGGCACTCTCTAATCCAGTTAAAATGTTTTGAATAATAACAGCACGTAAATAATACATTGCTTTTAATCAGCAAGGTCCATTAAGACATGACATAAATATTAAAGACATTTAACTGAATTAAAGAGTGCCTTGTGTTTTTTTTTGTTTTTTTTATGTTTTGTTGAATTTGCGTCCCTATTCCAAAGAGCACCTCTCGTTTCACAACCTTCTCTTTTTTGAGCCCCTAGAAGCATTCCTTCTTGAACCTATTTCTTGGTAATGACAATAACAATACGGAAGTTATTTTTCAAAAGTGAACATACCAGTGATGTTGCTTGCAACTGCACCCGTATTGTTGTTCACTAGCTCTCCATCACTAGCCTTCTTGTCATTGGTTTCTGTGGAGGGAGGACTCGTCACACCAGGAATGTCTGGAAGGCCCCGTGGAGGAGTCTTGGCCGCTGGAGAGCTACGACAGCCCAGCAGGAATTTTCGGTCGTAGACAATCCTGGTACCTAAAGTGCAGACGCTCAACTTTGGTACACATTTAACCGAAAGGCAATGATAGTTCTGACCAACCTCCATTGCAACACTTCCTTTAGACACAAATACATGTTTCAAAACAATAGCTTTTTAAATCTGGCATATCAAAATATATCTATTCCTGTCCAATGTTGCTTCCAAACTGTGGAACCACTTCTTGTACACGTAACACAAGGCCCTTCATTGTCCACTTCTCTTAAAACACACTTACTATTTGGTTTTTAACCCACCTTGAGAGCTAGGGAACTAATTTTTTGTGGATTTATTGTTTTGGAACATTTATTGATGGATTAAAACAAGCGTCTTGTGTTTTGTAAGGTATATACACCTCATACACATATCTATATGTATGTATATATCTATATATATTTACATACAGATAAATACATTCATACATATATAGTTTTATATATATATATATATATATATATATATATATATATATATATTTCTAACACAGATAAGGACAGGTACTGAACTCAGTACTTATATTTGGTAACGGCTGAATCCCCTTGGTCCTACCGGGCACCGAATGACAAAAATCTAATGGTGCCATGCTTCCTGCGTTCGGCGTGACGTCAGACCCGTCTTCGCACTTCGGCATTTGGCGATCACTCCAGCAGCACTGAGAGCGGACTTAGCCAAACTACCTCGAGGTAATGTTTAAATTTTTAATGCCAACAAAGAAAGTGATTTAAAAAAAATAAAAAATAAAAAATAAACGCTCCACAGTAGTAAAAAAGTAGTTAACAACAGAAGGAGATAACGTCCGCAGGAACCTACCACATAGCAAAGGACATACACTATTTGATTTCCTATTATGCAGCTAATTTTTATTTGACAGTTATTGAAATATCTTGTGTGACATCATGCACAAAAGTGCACTTTAATTGTTTCAAACTATTGTAGTGGACAAAAAAGTGCACTTTATTTTATTGTTGTTTTGATATGTCATCTTAGTGACATCATGCACAAAAGTGCACTAATAGCTTGTTTTAAAATGTCTCTGACAATCTTGCACTTTCTGTTTTGAAATGACAGGAATGTTTGTGCCACTGTTTAATAACTGTTTAATAAATACAGTTTTGGTCAATTGACTTAGTTGTGATTGCTGCAACAACTAATCGATTATAAAAATAGTTGGCGATTAATTTAGTCATAGATTCGTTGGATCTATGCTATGCGCAGAGGCAACTTTTTTTTTTTTAATAAACCTTTATTTATAAACTGCAACATTTACAAACAGCTGAGAAACAATAATCAAAATAAGTAAGGTGCCAGTATGCTGATTTTTTCAATAAAATACTGGATAGAAATGTAGTTTGTCTCTTTTATCCGATTATTAATTGATTAATCGAAGTAATAATCGACAGATTAATCAATTATCAAATTAGTTGTTAGTTGCAGCCCTAAAATGAGCATATATTAACGCAGTATGAACAATAATGTTTTAATGTAGACACATAGAATCATCATACTGGTGTGATTATATGCATCAAGTGTTAATTCAAGGCTAAGGCAAAATATCGAGATATATATCGTGTATCGTGACATGGCCAAAAAATATCGAGATATTAAAAAAAGGCCATATCGCCCAGCCCTACATTAGATACTTCGGTATCCCATTGGGTTGAGTTTTTTCTTGCCCTGATTTGGGACATGAGCCGAGGATGTCGCTGTGGCTTGTGCAGCCCTTTGAGACACTCGTGATTTAGGGCTATATAAATAAACTTTGATTGATTGATTGATCAAAATGCCTTTAAAAGGGTAAAATCTATTATCTGCGTTCAAAGAACTCCGGATTATTAGTGATTCCCTGAGCCCAAAAAGATGTGGGGGGGGGGGTCACCCACATCTGCGGTCTTCTCCAAGGTTTCTCATAGTCATTCATATTGACATCCCACTGGGTTGTGAGTTTTTCCTTGCCCTTATGTGGGCTCTGAACCGAGGATGTCGTTGTGGCTTGTGCAGCCCTTTGAGACACTTGTGATTTAGGGCTATATAAATAAACATTGAATGATTGATTGATAAAACAAAACGTTACATCATGCTTGCCAACCCTCCCAATTTTTCGGGGAGACTCCCGAATTTCAGTGCCCCTCCCAAAAATCTCCCGGGGCAACCATTCTCCCGAATTTCTCCCGATTTTCACCCGGACAACAATATTGAGGGCGTGCTGTGATGGCACTGTCTTTAGCGTCCTCTACAACCTGTCTTACAACCTGTCATCGCGTCCGCTTTTTCTCCATACAAACAGCGTGCCGGCCCAGCCACATGTTGTAGGCAGCTTCTGCAGACACATGTAAGTGACTGCAAGACATACTTGATCAACAGCCATACAGGTCACACTGAGGGTGGCCGTAAAGACAACTTTAACACTGTTACAAATATGCGCCACACTGTGAACCCACACCAAACAAGAATGACAAACACATTCTGGGAGAACATCCGCACCGCAACACAACAAACACAACAGAACAAATACCCAGAATCCCTTGCAGCCCTCTCTTCCGGCTACAATATACACACCAAACCCCGCCCCCCCCCCACACCTCAATCCCCCACCCCCATCTCCCGAATTCGGAGGTCTCAAGGTTGGCAAGTATGCGTTACATTATTGATATTTTTGTTTAGGACTGTAATTTAGGACAAATAATTTAAAATGTTTTTAAGCCCATAATAAACGTTTATGTTCTGTTTGGACATAAAAATAGCTTGTTTGTAACTAAAGGTGAGCGGATGACGTCACAACCACAACCAATTTCCTATTAATTATATTTGATCGACCACCTTACTAACGAACTGAACGAAATACTGTTTTACCAATGGGTTTTTTATGGTTGAAATACAAATTTAGCGCAGGTTTTCCGTATAATTTCAGCCATAAGTCTGTTGCTGAAGTTTACCCACAAGTGTTAGCATTTAGCATTAGCATACTAGCTACTGACAGCAGAGGACCAGGCGAAGTATAACTAAACGTTACAAGACACTTGTCAAAACCAAGAAAAATGGCACGTTGGTTAAATAAGCAACGTTAAAAAAGTACTAACCACCGGGGGTGGTGCTGAAGAGGGTCCCTCCGGGAGTCGTGGAGTAGTCGAGGGGCATGTGCTCGGCATCGTGGATGGTCACCCTCCTCGTCGAAGGAATGGCGGTAGCCCCGCTAGCCTGGCAGCCAGTAGACATTTTCTCCAAATAGCAGCTTTTAACTAACTGTAGTTAACTAAACAAACAGGTTATTGCTCAAGAACAAAGCTTACGCCACCACACCTGGTCGCGATGCTGCAAATATAACTATTTCTGCATAAATACAAACAAATTCCTTAAGTGCAAATAGTTGGAATAAGTATGTAAAAAGATGACATTACAACAGATCCACTCACAGGTGTTCAGGTTCTTTCTTCCAAGGACCTGAACACACGTCCCTCCACTTCCACGCACACAAACAAGCCACAAGCAGACAGGGTGCAGAGAACACTCAAGTGGGCAGTGAGCTTACATCACCAGTGCACTCTAGTGGCAGACAGCGATTACTACACTATTCTGTGGACAAAAACAAACACGCAGCTTCTGCTTTCAAACTTCCTTCCATGCATCCATTTTTTTTTTACCGCTTGTCCCTCTCGGAGTGGCGGGGGCTGCTGGAGCTTATCCCTGCTGCACTCGTTCGGAAAATCTTATGTGGGGAATTCAAATAATAATTAAAGCTGCAAGCAGCGATGGACGGGACCGACTTTGAGGGCTCATAAAATCCAAACCGGAGTAGTAATTAAAACTCTTTCATCAACTTTTAATCAGAAGGGTTCAATCTCTTTCCTGTGCTAATTTGAAGCCGACACGACAAACGCGCTCAGAGGAGATAATGTTTGAAAAAAGGTGACTGTTTTTACTCAACTTTTGTTTTGAAGGGGGAATTGCAAACTTCCTGTTGATTTTTGCTGGGGGTTGTCAGTGTCTGAAATCTAGGTCTAAGTGAGACCTGCATAGAGGTTTGTGTTTCATGTCTCTACGACATTCCTACTGAGAGTTAGAGGCAGTTTTGTCTGTGTTTTCTTCCTAGGGGGCGCTAGAGCGCAAATTTGAGTTTTGGGGTTTGGTTTTTTGATTAGATCGCAATTTTTGCCAGTCCTGATGTGTGTGTCCAATTTGGTGAGTTTTGAAGCATGTTAAGGGGGTCAAATTACAGCTCAAAGAGGTGGCGGTATAATAATAAAACGCTAGAAATTCAATAGGATCCTCTGTCCCAAAGGGACTCGGTCCCTAATAATTAAAAAAAGCCGAGCTATTCCACTTAAATAGACCAGATTGCTCAAATACATTAAATTAATGAGTAAAAATAAATGTGTAATTTATTTATTTAGTTTTTCATTACGTTTGACATTTGTTACTGCGTGTAAAAATCTGAACTGCAATCACACCAGTGACGTGCGGTGAACTAAACACCAGGTCATACTTTTGGAGTTGTTTTTCTTCTTCTTTTTGTTTTTGTTTTACTTAAATGTATATGTTGCACATTAGAATAACAGGAAAAAGAAGGGAGTTATTCGCTTTCATAAAAATATTATTATAATGATATTATGATATGATAAATGGGTCCAAAAAGTATTTGATAAAGTTGTTATTAAATACTTTTTGGTACCATTTGCTTTTTACAAAATAAATCAAGTATTGTGAGTGTATCTTACCTTTCTGTATTTGTATCTGAAGCAGCTATAGCTATCCTCCATGAAAACATACTTTGTATGATCACATTCATTTTGACTTAAAATCCAGTTTAGAGAAGTATTTCATCTTGGATACAGTATATAATCCTCCATATTGGCAGACACATTCATTTAATTCAATTTCATCCCAACCAATAAAACAATATTTTTGCATCTGACAAAAAACACCCACAAACACTGGCTTAATATAATAAAAATGCCATGTTTGTTTTAAATCCAGTTTTAAAAAAAGAAAAAGAAAAAGAAAAGTCTGGCTTCCGCTGGAGAGACATATGTCTGCTAGCTTGAGCGCCCCCACTTCTCCCAGTGTGGCGAGTCTATCCATCCATCTATTTTCTACCGCTTGTCCCCTTTGGGGTTGCGGGGGGTGCTGGAGCCTATCTCAGCTGCATTCGGGTCTATGGAAGTAGAATTGTCTCACATCAACTTATACATATCAATATGATATTAATACATACGCATGTATTAATAAATATACAAATACAAATACAAATGTGATATCCAAATAAATAAATCATTTATATAAATAAACACGTATTTGTATACGTTTGCAAAAAAAGCATGTCAGAGATCATCTCCATGCCATCCCTCCAGTGTTTTTAAGAATCTGCTGCAAAAATGTGAGTCTCTCAAGTTTTTTGAACGAAACTCGCTAGTTGAATAGCCCAAATAATGAAAAAGAGAGGACCTAAAAAGGAGCCTTGAGGAACACCACTAGTATAACTAAAGACGTTGAACAAATGATTACTGACTCATCTGACGTAAACAAGCTACAGCAACACCTTACTTACATAAATCACATTACAAAAAAACAATTGTAACTGCCAAAAAAGGGAGGACCTAAATGGGTGCTGTGGAGAATGCGTATATTTTTAAGTGTTCTTTCTTAATCCATAGTCCACAGTACTGGACATTCAATCATTTGCACGCGTCACACTGGTCAACACTGTCGCCCTCTGTATCGACCCACAGGTAAGGGCTGTACAGTCATGTTTAAAGCAGCTAAAATTTTCCCATGTGAACACTTTGATTTTTTTTATCTTATGTCCGCTAGTAAACTCTTTGTTTCACCTTGAAGGCACCATACTGTTCACGTTGGGGTATAACATACTACCTTTCTATGGAGAAGGCCTTATCGGTTTGGAACAACAGCTGTATTTCTTTCTGGGCGGAAGGGGCTGTTTTCGCTCTACATAAGGTGACTCTTTTTGTTTGAATTTAGACCTCTTCTTGCTGATGCTATTGTCGCGTTGTAAGGGCTGGTCTCCTAAAGCTTTAGTAAAACTTGGCTAAGTACTATTCTGTCTTGGTGTTCCTTCTTACTCAACATATATGTCATCCAAAAGAATTTGGGATTGACCATTGTGTTTTATTCCCTGAGAGGAAGACGGGTCACACGCAACAGCGCCTTGTAGATTAATTCTTATTATCAGTTAATCAACAGATTAATTCATACCAACTATATCACAATACAGTTTTTTTTATTTGCATTTCTCCCCATCATCTAGTGTAAAAGCTTTAATTATTAATATCTATGAATGAAAAGTCATTTTTTTCCATGTCTGTCCTTTTCATTTTTCCAGCAATAGACTGTCAAGGTTGATGACGTTGTCTGCTTTTTGTTTGCATTTATGCACATCAGCCGGTCCAAATGTGTCACTTTTAGATGGTTTCTGGATGTAGTTTTGATATGATTCATTAAACTGAAGCCTCTTTCACACTTGATGCTTGAAATGTAGCACAAATAAAGTTAAAGTACCACTGATAGTCACACACACACTAGGTGTGGTGAAATTACCCTCTGCATTTGACCCATCCCCTTGTTCCACCCCCTGGGAGGGGAGGGGAGCAGGGAGCAGCAGCGGTGGCCGCGCTCGGGAATCATTTTGGTGATTTAAACCCCAATTCCAACCCTTGATGCTGAGTGCTGACCAGGGAGGAAATGGTTCCCATTTATAAGTCCCATTTTTATAGTCTTTGGTATGACTCGGCCGGGGTTTGAACTCACGACCTACCGATCTCAGTGCGGACACTCTAACCACAATACCACTGATCCGCAAGCTGTGAGATCTCCTTTATAGCTCCTGCAGCCACCATATCTGAAAATGTGCTGATTGGTCCTTGTTTGAGTTTTTGTTTCATGATGTACTTGAATCATACTTGCTAACCCTCCCGGATTTTCCGGGAGTCTCCCGAAATTCAGCGCCTCTCCCGAAAACCTCCCGGGACAAATTTTCTCCCGAAAATCTCCCGAAATTCAGGCGGAGCTGGAGGCCACGCCCTCTCCAGCTCCATGCGGACCTGAGTCCGCTTTCCCACGATAAAAACAGTGTCCCTGCCCAATCACATTATAACTGTATAATGATCGAGGACGAGTTCTTGGTTTCTTATGTGGGTTTATTGTTAGGCAGTTTCATTAACGTCCTCCCAGCGCAGTAACAACACACAACAGCAGCAGTCACGTTTTTTGTCTACCATAAAGCAGTTCGTCTGCCGTAAACAGCAATGTTGTGACACTCTTAAACAGGACAATACTGCCATCTATAACATCAATAACATATACGGCTTTTAGAGAGTGCACAACTGCGCACACAACAAGGAGACGAAGCAGAAGAACGAGGAAGATACAGCCATGGCGACGCCAACGACGAGTAAGATGAAGAAATACGCTTTGTTGCACCTTTCCTGCCTGAGTCCGGCAATTTGTTGCAAATCTTGCTTTATTGATTGTTTGCACACAGCCAATCCAACACAAAACAAACTAGTCCCGCCGGCACTGACGCTACCGCTCCCTCTCTTCTCTCGCCCACACACTCACTAACGTCACTCACCTCACATGCTCACCTATTAAAGGGCCACACACACACATACGCTACTCTCATAACAGCTTGTAAGTTCCAAGCCGCAGCTGCGATTGGACCTGGATAGCCTCCGGGAAGAAGTAGTGGACTACCAAGTGCTTGGCACTGAAGATCTTCCTCAGGAAGCAAAGATTGACCGATTTTGGGCCATGCTAGGGAGAGATGGAAGATTCCAGTCTCTAATGCATTTGATGAAAGCACTTTTGTGCGTGCCACACATCAATGCATCATCAGAGAGGGTGTTCAGCATGGTTAGAAAAATAGTGACAGAGAATAGAAGAAGGATGGACAATTCAACCCTTAACTCAACAATGAGTAGATGAGTGTTATGTGCGTGTATATGTGTAAATAAATGAACACTGAAATTCAAGTATTTCTTTTATTTATACATACACATATATATATATATATATATATATATATATATATATATATATATATATATGTATATATATATATATATATATATAATAAAATAAATATATATATATATACAGCTAGAATTCACTGAAAGTCAAGTATTTCATATATATATATATATATATATATATATACATATACATCTTATATATATATATATATATATATATATATATATATATATATATATATATATATATATATATATATATATGAAATACTTGACTTTGTGAATTCTCGCTGTAAATATACTCCTCCCCTCTTAACCCCCCCCCCCCCCCCCCCCGAAATCGGAGGTCTCAAGGTTGGCAAGTATGACTTGAATTCAGCATTTTGTTAATGGATTCTATATGTAAGTGGTGGAAAACGGCCTCATATTTCTTTGCCAAAATGTGGATCCATACTCAAAATTAATGTCAGCTCAGTGCTTTAAAGTCAATTGCAGACCTTTCTTCTAATTCATAGATCCTCTGGAAATCAAACATGCAAGTGATCACAGAACTCGCCAAAGAGTCACCTGATCTCCCTGCTATTTCTGCAATCAGCTGATGAAAAAGTTGGCACCGCTGCAATGGCCATATAAGTCCGACACAACATACAAACCATACTTGCCAACCCTTCCGAATTTTCCGGGAGACTCTCGAATTTCAGTGCCTCTCCCGAAAATCTCCCGGGACAACCATTCTCCCGAATTTCTCCCGATTTCCAGCCGGACAACAAGGCACGCCCCCTCCAGGTCTATGCGGACCCGAGTGAGGTTGGCCTTTTGCCACGTCCGCTTTTTCTCCATATAAAAACAGCGTGCCGCCCAGTCACGTTATAACATCTACGGCTTATGGAGAGTGCACAACTGCACACACAAGGAGACGAAGCAGAAGAACGAAGAAGAGACAGTCATGGCGACGACGAGTAAGAAGAAGAAGTACGCTTGCAAGTCATCAGAGGGGGTGTTGAGCATGGTTAGAAAGATAGTGACAGAGAATAGAAAGAGGATGGACAATTCAACCCTAAACTCACTCCTTTCCTGCAAATTAAATTTCACAGATGCTGCCCATACCTATGCTCCTTGAAAGGCTGTGCTACTGGCTGCAAAGCATTGCACTTTCAAATATATTTCTTTTATTTATATATATATATATATATATATGTACACAGTATATGAAATACTTGAATTTCAGTGAATTCTAGCTATAAATATACTCCCCCCCTTAACCTGCTATATTTATCTGCCACACATGGAAGGCCGGTCCGTGAAAATAATGCCTACATTAAACCGGTCCCTGGGGCAAAAAAGGTTGGGGAACCCTGTTCTAACAGACATTTTCGCCATGTTTGATCGAGTTAATATATGCTATCTGCTGATCATCGGGATCAACCTGAAATGAATCACAATCCTTTTATTTCTGCACATACTTTGCTAATATTAGCATGCTAACTTTTTTGCAAAAGTTACAGGTGTACACCTTAGAGTCAAATTATATAACTTGGTACTTGACACATGCTAACTGTTGCCATGCTAACATTAATGTGCTAAAATGTTCAGCTAATTTTAGAGGCATACATTTTAGACTCATTTAACTTAGTGCATGACAATCTAATCTAATCTCATTTTAAAGTTAAAGTTAAAGTACCAATTTTGCAGGCGTACGTCACATACTTTTCACATGTTCACATTAGCATGTTAGCTATTTAGCTAATTTTATCAGAGTCATATACCGTGGTACTTAACACATGCTAACTGTTGGCATGCTGATTTTTTGCTGATTTCACAGGTATGTATATGCACCTGGAGTCATTTAATTCGCTAATAAACTTATCAAGGAGCTTTTTGTATTATTAGGTCCATCAGTGCTAAATATTATAAACTTATCACTTTCCTCTGGCACTGTTCCCCTAGCATTCAAGAAAGCGGTTATTCATCCTCTGCTCAAAAGACCTAACCTTGATCCTGACCTCATGGTAAACTACCGACCGGTGTCCCACCTTCCCTTTATTTCGAAAATCCTCAAAAATTTTTTCGCACAGCAGCTAAATGAACACTTAGTGTCTAACAATCTCTGTGAACCTTTTCAATCCGGTTTCAGGGCAAATCACTCTACGGAGACAGCCCTCGCAAAAATGACTAATGATCTACTGCTAACGATGGATTCTGATGCGTCATCTATGTTGCTGCTTCTTAGCGCTGCTTTCGATACCGTCGATCATAATATTTTATTAGAGCTTATCAAAACACGTATTGGTATGTCAGACTTAGCTTTGTCGTGGTTTAACTCTTATCTTACTGACAGGATGCAATGTGTCTCCCATAATAATGTGACCTCGGACTATGTTAAGGTAACGTGCGGAGTTCCTCAGGGTTCGGTTCTTGGCCCTGCACTCTTTAGTATTTACATGCTGCCGCTAGGCGACATCATACGCAAATACGGTGTTAGCTTTCATTGTTATGCTGATGACACCCAACTCTACATGCCCCTAAAGCTGACCAACACGCCGGATTGTAGTCAGCTGGAGGCGTGTCTTAATGAAATTAAACAATGGATGTCCGCTAACTTCTTGCAACTCAACGCCAAGAAAACGGAAATGCTGATTATCGGTCCTGCTAAACACTGACATTTATTTAATAATACCACCTTAACATTTGACAACCAAACAATTACACAAGGCGAATCAGTAAAGAATCTGGGTATTATCTTCGACCCAACTCTCTCCTTTGAGTCACAGATTAAGAGTGTTACTAAAACGGCCTTCTTTCATCTCCGTAATATCGCTAAAATTTGTTCTATTTTATCCACTAGCGACGCTGAGATCATTATTCATGCGTTCGTTACGTCTCGTCTCGACTACTGTAACGTATTATTTTCGGGTCTCCCTATGTCTAGCATTAAAAGATTACAATTGGTACAAAATGCGGCTGCTTTTTTTTGACAAGAACAAGAAAATTTGATCATATTACGCCTATAATGGCTCACCTGCACTGGCTTCCTGTGCAAGATGTGACTTTAAGGTTTTACTACTTACGTATAAAATACTACACGGTCTAGCTCCGTCCTATCTTGTCGATTGTATTGTACCATATGTCCCGGCAAGAAATCTGCGTTCAAAGAACTCCGACTTATTAGTGATTCCCAGAGCCCAAAAAAAGTCTGCGGGCTATAGAGCGTTTTCTATTCGGGCTCCAGTACTATGGAATGCCCTCCTGGTAACAGTTAGAGATGCTACCTCAGTAGAAGCATTTAAGTCCCATCTTAAAACTCATTTGTATACTCTAGCCTTTAAATAGACCCCCTGTTAGACCAGTTGATCTGCCGTTTCTTTTCTTTTCTCCTCTGCTCCCCTCTTCCTTGTGGAGGGGGGCGGGGGGGGCACAGGTTCGGTGGACATGGATGAAGTGCTGGCTGTCCAGAGTCGGGACCCGGGGTGGACCGCTCGCCTGCGCATCGGCTGGGAACATCTCTGCGCTGCTGACCCGTCTCCGCTCGGGATGGTGTCCTGCTGGCCCCACTATGGACTGGACTCTTACTATTATGTTGGATCCACTATGGACTGGACTCTCACAATATTATGTCAGACCCACTCGACATCCATTGCATTCGGTCTCCCCTAGAGAGGGGGGGTTACCCACATATGCGGTCCTCTCCAAGGTTTCTCATAGTCATTCACATCGACGTCCCACTAGGGTGAGTTTTTCCTTGCCCTTATGTGGGCTTTGTACCGAGGATGTCGTTGTGGCTTGTGCAGCCCTTTGAGACACTTGTGATTTAGGGCTATATAAATAAACATTGATTGATTGATTGATTGATTGATAATAGGCTAACGTTAGCACACTAAAACGCCAACGTTAGTGTGCTATCAGCTTTTTGTGCCTGTTTTGCCAACACACGCCCTACTCGTGTATGTTCCTAATCGACGCTATCTCTCTGGCGTGCTGCCTGTTAGCATTTCAGTTTGGCTTCAGCTTTTTAACATTAGCACGTTCGAGCTACAGAGTTGTTCAGCATCATACTGGTAGCTGCTTAATAAAGCATGCTTGTATATTCAGTCAATCAATCAATCATCCATCCATTTTCTACCGCTTGTCCAGTTCCGGGTCACGGGGGTGCTGGAGCCTATCTCAGCTGCGTTCGGGCGGAAGGCGGGGTACACCCTGGACAAGTCGCCACCTCATCACAGGGCCAACACAGATAGACAGACAATATTCACACTCACATTCACACACTAGGGCCAATTTAGTGTTGATCAAAGTTTATTTATATCAGTGTTTTTCAACCTTTTCTGAGCCAAGGCACATTTTTTTCATTGAAAAAATCTGGAGGCACAGCACTAGCAGAAAACATTAAAAAATTAAACTCAGCAGCCGATATTGACAGTAAAAAGTCGTTCTCGCAATTGTTGGATATGAATTCCAACCATAACCAACCATGCATCACTATAGCTCTTGTCTCAAAGTAGGTGTACTGTCATGACCTGTCACATCACACCCTGACTTATTTTGAGTTTTTTTGGTGTTTTCCTGTGTGTAGTGTTTTAGCTCTTGTCCTGCGCTCCTATTTTGGGGTTGATTGTCATGTCATGTACGGTTGTACTTTGTGGATGCCGTCTGCTCCATACGCTGTAAGTCTTTGCTGTCGTCCAGCATTCTGTTTTTGTTTACTTTGCAGCCAGTTCAGTTTTAGCTTCGTTTTGCATAGCCACCCCTAAGCGTCAATGCCTTTTCTTAGCGGCGCCCGCCTTCTGTTTATTTTTGGTTTAAGCGTTAGATACCTTTTTACCTGCAAACCATCGTCGTGGTTCCCGACATCTACAAGGCAATTAGCTACCTGCTGCCACCTACTGATATGGAAGAGTATTACACGGTTACTCTGCCGAGCTCCAGACAGCACAGACACTCAACAACGGCACATTTGCGGATTATAATTACTGGTTTGCAAAAAATATTTTTAACCCACTTAGGTGAAATGACATAATATCTCATGGTACACTAGTGTGCCGCGGTGCAGTGGCAGAAAAACACTGATTTATATAGCCCTTTATCACAAGTGTCTCAAAGGGCTGCACAAACCACAACGATGGAATTATTCAATGAATGACCGTACACAAAGACATTGCATTTCTTTATTAATTTTTGTAAATGTTGAGCTGGTGTACAGAGTAGGTTGTCAACAGATGTTCTTGGAGTTGATTAGACTTTTTTTTTTTTTTTTTTTTTGTACATGTCGACTTTAAATTGATGTTGGATTCCCCATAACAATAATAAAAAAAATGCAAACGAAACAAGTCCAAATACCCGCGAGACCCTTAATTCATCCTCAGGTGCAGGCATTACCCAGAAGTCAACAGTCTCTTTGTAGCTACATGGGTTCGATGCTAAAAGTACATCCATAACATAACTAAAATCCCAGTTGACAAGGAAGGGTGCATAGCATTCTAAGTAAATATATATTCTCATATATTTCATATATATATATATAGCCTTTTATGTTAAAAACATTTTCTGTGCATGTGTGCATTTGCATTCCTTAGTATTGAGTAATATACTATTGCGCTAATATTGTCTTCCATCCACTCTAAAAGGAATATACAGTACATGTCTTCCCTATTTTTTGCAATGGTAACATTTTGCATGAATGGGTGCATGGCATCTCCATTAGTAATTGACCATCCCTCCGCGTGCACGTAACACAAGACTCCTCCACAAAGTGTCGCCACGTGGGAGCGGCGTGGAAAAATGCTCGTCATCTGCTAACCATTGGAGCCGCCAAGCTTCATTGCTATTTGTTTTATTATAGACCCCCCTCCCAACCCAACCCTGACATCATCAGTGGCCCCTGCTTGAAAAAATAAGCCATAAGGAAGAGGACACCATTACACACTTTTTTTTTGGTGCATTAAAAAAAAGAACATACTAGAAAAAATATCCAATGAAAGGATTTTAAAAAATGCCATAGTCGAGTATGTTTGCAATGAAAACAGGGTGCTAACAGCAAATAGAGACAGTATATTTCATCTCATCTACTAAATATTATAGTCAACACATTATTAACACATAACAGTATTACCAAGACTTGACATTCATCATCTCTCAACATATAATATAGTGTTTATTGCAACTTCTTGTGAGAATAACATCTAGAAGAAACAAAAAGGCTTGCAGGTATTAAAGATGGGATGGCACAGACATTTCCCTTGATGAGTAACAAAAACTTGCAGATTTGGACGTCGTGTCAACCGTATAAGAGGGAAAAAGTGATCGAATGTGCAATTCTTAATGTACTGACATCATTTCCGAGTGGTGTAACGCTGCGAATGACAGACTGTGACACCCAAACTGTGTGTCGTTACACAATCGGTTTATTTGCGTAGCTACTTATTGCAACTTGCACAATGATTGAGCAAGGGTTGGGCTCACAGGCGTGGGTCCGTCTCTCTTCACAGTGATCGGTGGCTGACTCTGCTACATGTGCACGAATGGCCGAGGAGACGAAACATCGGGAACCCTCACAACCAACACGTGGTGGTCATGTGGTGCGTCATATATCGGGGCGGAGGACTGCTTCATGAGGGGTTAAAAGTAGGGCTGGCGGAAAATAACGAGTAAACTCATGTATCCATCCATCCATCCATTTTCTACCGCTTATTCCCTTTGGGGTCGCGGGGGGCGCTGGAGCCTATCCCAGCTACAATCGGGCGGAAGGCGGGGTACACCCTGGACAAGTCGCCATCTCATCGCAGGGCCAACACAGATAGACAGTTAATCACAAATAATTATCGCATTAATCGTGTATACACGCAGGTTAATTACGGAATTTATTATAAAACATTACCAAGTTTTCAGCGAGTAAATGTAGTGCATTTGTAGTGCATTCAAGTAACCCAAAACATTTTAAAAAAATGTTCCTGATTGACATTCTGACAAAATTGCATTTTTGTCCAAATATTGGGGTCTTTTTCAAGTTATCTAACTCAACACACAGTTATTAGATAACCTGTGATTACTGTATTTTCCGGACTATAAACCACAATTTTTTCCCACACTTTGAACCCCGTGGCTAATATCCATGGATTTTTCTCCGCTATCGGCCAAATTATGGAATGGATTAAGCAAAGAAATCAAACAGTGCACTAAAATGATCCACTTTAAGAAACCATTCAAATTACAATGAAGGAACCTGATAAACATCTTGAACCTTATAAAAAAGGAGAAAAATCGTATTCATCTTACAGAGGATGAACATAGATCAAATCAAATCAAATCAACTTTATTTATAGAGCACATTTAAAATTTACCACAGGGGTAGCCAAATATCAATGACTTTTCTGTTTTCTTTGATCATCCGTCTTACCGCCGTGTTACAGGCACCGTTTGGAAACATTCAAGGTATGTAAATAAACATTTACAAAATTTTTCTGTGTAAATATCTCATTTTACAACGTATATATCTGCGGCTTACAGTCTGGTGCGGCTAATATGTGAAAAAAGTTTTTCTAAAATTCAGTAGTCCGGAAAACACGGTAATCATGATTGATAAAAATGTACTTATCAATTACTGTACTTTCCGGACTATAAGCCGCTATTTTTTCCCAAGCTTTGAACCCCCCGCGGTTTATACAAAGGTCCGGCCAATCTATGGATTTTTCGGTGTGAATATCTCATTTTACAACGTATATATCTGCGGTTTATAGTCTGGTGCGGCTAATAAATGAAAATAAATATTTTTTCAAAAATTCAGTAGTCCGGAAAATACGGTAATCATGATTAATGAAAATTAACTCAACAAGCAGTTATTAGATAACCTGTGATTACTGTATTTTCCGGACTATAAGCCGCTATTTTTTCCCAAGCTTTGAACATCGCGGTTTATACAAAGGTGCGGGCTAATCTGTGGATTTTTCTGTGTAAATATCTCATTTTACAACGTACACTATATTGCCAAAAGTATTTGGCCACCCATCCAAGTGATCAGAATCAGGTGTCCGAATCACCTGAATCAAGCACTTAGGCATGGAGACAGTTTCTACAATTATTTGTGAAAGAATGGGCCGCTCTCAGGAGCTCAGTGATTTCCAGCGTGGAACTGTCATAGGATGCCACCTGTGCAACAAATACAGTCGTGAAATTTCTTTGCTCCTAAATATTCCAAAGTCAACTGTCGGCTTTATTATAACAAAATGGAAGAGTTTGGGAACAACCGCAACTCAGCCACAAAGTGGTAGGCCACATAAACTGACAGAGACGGGGTCAGCGGAGGAATTTTGGTGTGGGGTTGTTTTTCAGGAGCTGGGCTTGGCCCCTTAGTTCCAGTGAAAGTAACTTTGAATGCTCCAGGATACCAAAATATTTTGGACAACTCCATGCCCCCAATCTTGTGGGAACAGTTTGGAGCGGACCCCTTCCTCTTCCAACATGACTGTGCACCAGTGCACAAAGCAAGGTCCATAAAGCCATGGATGGCAGAGTCTGGTGTAGATGAGCTTGACTGGCCTGCACAGAGTCCTGACCTGAACCCGATAGAACACCTTTGGGATGAATTAGAACGGAGACTGAGAGCCAGGCCTTCTCGACCAACATCAGTGTGTGACCTCACCAATGGAAGAATGGTCGGAAATGCCTAAAAACACACTCCGCAACATTGTGGACAGCCTTCCCAGGAGAGTTGAAGCTGTAATAGCTGCAAAAGGTGGACCCACATCATATTGAACCCTATGGGTTAGGAACGGGATGGCACTTCAAGTTCATATGTGAGTCAAGGCAGGTGGCCAAATACTTTTGGCAATATAGTGTATATACAGTGGGGCAAAAAAGTATTTAGTCAGCCACCAATTGTGCAAGTTCTCCCACTTAAAATGATGACAGAGGTCTGTAATTTTCATCATAGGTACACTTCAACTGTGAGAGACAGAATGTGAAAAAGAAAGCCTGGAATTCACATTGTAGGATTTTTAAAGAATTTATTTGTAAATTATGGTGGAAAATAAGTATTTGGTCAATAACAAAAATTCAACTCAATACTTTGTAATATAACCTTTGTTGGCAATAACAGAGGTCAAACGATTACTATAGGTCTTTACCAGGTTTGCACACACAGTAGTTGGTATTTTGACCCATTCCTCCATGCAGATCTTCTCGAGAGCAGTGATATTTTGGGGCTGTTGCCGAACAACACGGACTTTCAACTCCCTCCACAGATTTTCTATGGGGTTGAGGTCTGGAGACTGGCTAGGCCACTCCAGGACTTTCAAATGCTTCTTACGGAGCCAATCCTTCGTTGCCCGGGCGGTGTGTTTGGGATCATTGTCATGCTGGAAGACCCAGTCACGTTTCATCTTCAAAGCTCTCACTGATGGAAGGAGGTTTTGGCTCAAAATCTCACGATACATGGCCCCATTCATTCTTTCCTTAACACGGATCAGTCGGCCTGTCCCCTTAGCAGAAAAACAGCCCCAAAGCATAATGTTTCCACCCCCATGCTTCACAGTAGGTATGGTGTTCTTGGGATGCAACTCAGTATTCTTCTTCCTCCAAACACGACGTGTTGAGTTTATACCAAAAAGTTCTATTTTGGTTTCATCTGACCACATGACATTCTCCCAATCCTCTGCTGTATCATCCATGTGCTCTCTGGCAAACTTCAGACGGGCCTGGACATGCACTGGCTTAAGCAGTAGGACACGTCTGCCACTGCAGGATTTGATTCCTGTCGGCGTAGTGTGTTACTGATGGTAACCTTTGTTACTTTGGTCCCAGCTTTCTGCAGGTCATTCACCAGGTCCCCCCGTGTGGTTCTGGGATTTTTGCTCACCGTTCTCATGATCATTTTGAACCCACGGGATGAGATCTTGCGTGGAGCCCCAGATCGAGGGAGATTATCAGTGATCTTGTATGTCTTCCATTTTCTGATAATTGCTCCCACAGTTGATTTTTTCACACCAAGCTGCTTGCCTATTGTAGATTCACTCTTCACAGTCTGGTGCAGGTCTACAATTCTTTTCCTGGTGTCCTTCGACAGCTCTTTGGTCTTGGCCATAGTGGAGTTTGGAGTCTGACTGTTTGAGGCTGTGGACAGGTGTCTTTTATACAGATAACGAGTTCAAACAGGTTTATTAATTAATACAGGTAACGAGTGGAGGACAGAAGAGCTTCTTAAAGAAGAAGTTTCAGGTCTGTGAGAGCCAGAGATCTTCCTTGTTTGAAGTGACCAAATACTTATTTTCCACCATAATTTACAAATAAATTCTTTAAAATTCCTACAATGTGAATTCCTGGATTTTTTTTCACATTCTGTCTCTCACAGTTGAAGTGTACCTATGATGAAAATTACAGATCTCTGTCATCATTTTAAGTGGGAGAACTTGCACAATCGGTGGCTGACTAAATACTTTTTTGCCCCACTGTATCTGTGGCTTATAGTCTGGTGTGGCTAATATATGAAAACAATGTTTTTTCTAAAATTCAGTGGCCCGGAAAATACGGTAATCATGATTAATAAAAATTAACCATTTGACAGCACTAGTTGAAAGTAGTATTTGGACTCTATAGGGAGGATATAATAAAACGTCTTATTTCTTATTGCCGCTCTGAAGAAGGGCTCAAACTTTACCTCCGAACACAGTTGCTGAAGATGTCTTATGTCGCGTCAGAGAGGCAAAAGTACACGGAGAGCGTGGGGAATATGTATCAAAGGTCACATTAGTATGTGGTATATACACAAAGAGATATAATAGAATATAGGTTCTGATTGAATGGGCGAAACAAGAGGGAGGAATAATACTGTATGGTCCAGAAAAAGCAGCATCATTGGCGTGACATTTTAACAACACATGTAACACAGCCACACACAGAGACAGAGAGAGAGAGAGAGAGAGAGAGAGAGAGAGAGAGAGAGAGAAAGAGAGAGAGAGAGAGAGAGAGCATCTTAGTGCATACCATAATATGTACAAGACACACAATATATGCTCCGCTGATGGTTGAAGCTCAACCTGTGAGTGAGGCTCTTCGCTGGAGTAGAGGTCATAGTTCACCTCCGCATGGTCACTCCCGTTTTTGATGGAACGTTGGCTCAATGTCACCCTGGTTTAGAAAATGTGTCCCCCAAATGTATAGCCCACAATGCATTGCATGCCTGTGCCCTCCAAGCATCCCCCTCCCCTTCACTATTTGTGGTTAAAGACAGGCCATGCGGCGGCAGTCGCTCATGCTGACACAGACAATAGGAAACATCTTTTTAGGTTGCTACGTTTTTTTGTCTCTTTTGTTTTATACGAAATCATGCTTTCTAGTTAAGTAGTAGATCCTTTGTCCTCCTGGGTTCTTAAATGGAAATAAAAAGGTCATAAAAACTAAATTTTTCCTTCTGGTATGTGCAGCAGCAATGAGTTGGTGCCATTCATTTCTTTCGTTCTTTCTGCCTTTTTTGTTTGCGAGTGTTCTTCCGTTTGTGTCAGCTGCTGCTGGTCATGTGTCCATGTAGGAGGTTTTTGGTGATGGGGTGGAGTCCTGCAGAGAACTCTAAAGAGAGAGGAACACATGCTAGTTTAGGAACGAGCTTATGATCTCCTCCAAGCTACATCCGTACATGTCTGTGTAGATCCTGGGTTGTCCAGGTCATTGTAATCCGCAAAGGTTGAATCGAAGCAAGTGGACTCTTCTTGTTTGCTAAGGATGTTTCACCTTTAACCCAAAAGGTGTCCTCTGTTCTCAATTTTTAGGTGTGGAGTCTCCCTATTTATATATCTGGCAGGTGGGTCCCATGGTGTAGCTGGGGAACGACCATCCTGCATAACATTACTCTATGTTTGTTTGCCTGATAGGTGGCAAAACAGTTATTTAATGTCCGCTCTTTGTGTGGAATGAGACAATCTTTGGGGGAGGCATTTCAGGACGTTGTTGTACATTGTTGCCCTGACATCTCTAACCCAAAAAATTGTCTCTTTAAGTTGTTTCCGTTGATGCCGGAAAAAACGCTTGTTAGTGGCCATTCTTTGTGTTGAATGAGACAATCTTTGGGGGAGGAATATCACGACATTGTTGTACATTGGTGCCCTGACATCTCTAACCCAAATATTGTCTCTCTTAGTTAATGTCCTTAATGTGAACAAAACAGCTTGTTAGTGCCTAATCTATTTGTAGAATGAGACTATCTTTGGGGGAAAGATGTAAGGACAACAATGTGCAACACAATAATTGTTGTTGTTGTTAGATTGTGAACAACCGTCTTCATAGCAACAGATTGTTCGGCAATCAATGTTCCACTATTCATGTGGAATGAGACCATTTTTGGGGGAAAGCTGCCAAGACATTGTTGTACGTTGTTGCCCCGACATCTCTAACCCGAATATTGTCTCTCTAAGTTGTTGCCCTTGATGCCTACTCCATCTGTGGTATGAGACAATCTTTGGGGGAAAGATGTCAGGACAACATTGTGCAACACAATAATTGTTGTTGTTAGATTGTGAACAACCGTCTTGTATAGCAATAGATTGTTCGGCAATCAATGTTCCACTGTTCATGTGGAATGAGACCATTTTTGGGGGAAAGATGTCAGGATATTGGTGCCCTGACATCTCCAACCCAAATATTGTCTCTTTTAGTTAATTTCCTTAATGTGAAAAAAACAGCTTTTTAGTGCTTAATCCATCTGTGGATTGAGACAATCTTTGGGGGAAAGATGTCAGGACAACAATGTGCAACCCAATAATTGTTGTTGTTAGATTGTGAACAACCGTCTTGCATAGCAATAGATTGTTCGGCAATCAATGTTCCACTGTTCATGTGGAATGAGACCATTTTTGGGGGAAAGCTGCCAAGACATTGTTGTACGTTGTTGCCCCGACATCTCTAACCCAAAATTGTCTCTCTAAGTTGTTGCCCTTGATGCCTACTCCATCTGTGGAATGAGACAATCTTTGGGGGAAAGATGTCAGGACAACAATGTGCAACCCAATAATTGTTGTTAGATTGTGAACAACAGTCTTGCATAGCAATAGATTGTCCGACAATCATTGTTCCACTGTTCATGTGGAATGAGACCATTTTGGGGGGAAAGATTTCAGGACAATGGTGCGCTGACATCTCTAACCCAAAATATTGTCTCTCTAAGTTGATGCTGTTGATGCCGGAAAAAACGCTTGGTAGTGGCCATTCTTTGTGTTGAATGAGACAATCTTTGGGGGAGGGATATCAGGACATTGTTATTCATTGGTACTATGACATCTCTAACCCAAATATTGTCACATTTACTTAATGTCTTTAATGTGAACAAAACAGCTTGTTAGTGCCTAATCTATTTGTAGAATGAGACAATATTTGGGGGAAAGATGTAAGGACAACAATGTGAAACACAATAATTGTTGTTGGATTGTGAACAACCGTCTTGCATAGCAATAGATTGTACGGCAATCATTGTTCCACTGTTCATGTGGAATGAGACCATTTTTGGAGGAAAGATGTCAGGATATTGGTGCCCTGACATCTCCAACCCAAATATTGTCCCTCTAAGTTGTTGCCCTTGATGCCTACTCCATCTGTGGAATGAGACAATCTTTGGGGGAAAGATGTCAGGACAACATTGTGCAACATAATAATTGTTGTTGTTAGATTGTGAACAACAGTCTTGCATAGCAATAGATTGTCCGACAATCATTGTTCCACTGTTCATGTGGTATGAGATCATTTTTGGGGGAAAGATATCAGGACTATGGTGCCCTGACATCTGTAACCCAAAATATTGTCTCTCTAAGTTGTTGCTGTTGATGCCGGAAAAAAGGCTTGTTAGTGGCCATTCTTTGTGTTGAATGAGATCATCTTTGGGGGAGAGATATCAGGACATTGTTGTACATTGGTACCCTGACATCTCTAACCCAAATATTGTCTCTGTTAGTTAATGTCCTTAATGTGAACAAAACAGCTTGTTAGTGCCTAATCCATCTGTGGAATGAGACAATCTTTGGAGGAAAGATGTCAGGACAACATTGTGCAACCCAATAACTGTTGTTGTTAGATTGTGAACAACCGTCTTGCATAGCAATAGATTTTTCGGCAATCAATGTTCCACTGTTCATGTGGAATGAGACCATTTTTGGGGGAAAGATGTCAGGACATTGTTGTACATTGTTGCCCTGACATCTGTACCCCAAATATTGTCCGTCTTGGTTAATGTCTTTACTGCGAACAAAACAGCTTGTTAGTGGCTACTCCATCTGTGGAATGAGACAATCTTTGGGGGAAAGATGTCAGGACAAAAATGTGCAACACAATAATTGTTGTTGTTAGATTGTGAACAACAGTCTTGCATAGCAATAGATTGTCCGACAATCATTGTTCCACTGTGCATGTGGAATGAGACAATTTTTGGGGGAAAGATTTCAGGACAATGGTGCGCTGACATCTCTAACCCAAAATATTGTCTCTCTAAGTTCCATCCATCCATCCATTTTCTACTGCTTATTCCCTTTGGGGTCGCGGGGGGCGCTGGAGCCTATCTCAGCTACAATCGGGCGGAAGGCGGGGTACACCCTGGACAAGTCGCCACCTCATCGCAGGGCCAACACAGATAGACAGACAACATTCACACTCACATCCACACACTAGGGCCAATTTAGTGTTGCCAATCAACTTATCCCCAGGTGCATGTCTTTGGAGGTGGGAGGAAGCCGGAGTACCCGGAGGGAACCCACGCAGTCACGGGGAGAACATGCAAACTCCACACAGAAAGATCCCGAGCCCGGGATTGAACCCAAGACTACTCAGGACCTTCGTATTGTGAGGCAGATGCACTAACCCCTCTGCCACCGTGAAGCCCGTCTCTCTAAGTTGATGCTGTAAAAAACGCTTGGTCGGGGCCATTCTTCTTGTTGAATGAGACAATCTTTAGGGGAGGAATATCAGGACATTGTTGTACATTGGTGCCCTGACATCTCTAACCCAAATATTGTCTCTCTTAGTTAATGTCCTTAATGTGAACAAAACAGCTTGTTAGTGCCTAATCTATTTGTAGAATGAGACAATCTTTGGGGGAAAGATGTAAGGACAACAATGTGCAACACAATAATTGTTGTTGTTAGATTGTGAACAGCCGTATTGCATAGCAATAGATTGTTCGGCAATCAATGTTCCACTGTTCATGTGGATTGAGACCATTTTTGGGGGAAAGCTGCCAAGACATTGTTGTACGTTGTTGCCCCGACATCTCTAACCCAAATATTGTTTCTCTAAGATGTTGCCCTTGATGCCTACTCCATCTGTGGTATGAGACAATCTTTGGGGGAAATATGTCAGGACAACATTGTGCAACACAATAATTGTTGTTGTTAGATTATGAACAACAGTCTTGCATAGCAATAGATTGTCCGACAATCATTGTTCCACTGTTCATGTGGATTGAGACAATTTATGGGGGAAAGATGTCAGGACAATGGTGCCCTGACATCTCTAACCCAAAATATTGTCTCTCTAAGTTGTTGCTGTTGATGCTGGAAAAAAACGCTTGTTAGTGGCCATTCTTTGTGTTGAATGAGACAATCTTTGGGGGAGGAATATCAGGACATTGTTGTACATTGGTGCCCTGACATCTCTAACCCAAATATTGTCTCTCTTAGTTAATGTCCTTAATGTGAACAAAACAGCTTGTTAGTGCCTAATCTATTTGTAGAATGAGACAATCTTTGGGGGAAAGATGTAAGGACAACAATGTGCAACACAATAATTGTTGTTGTTAGATTGTGAACAACCGTCTTGTATAGCAATAGATTGTTCGGCAATCAATGTTCCACTGTTCATGTGGAATGAGACCATTTTTGGGGGAAAGCTGCCAAGACATTGTTGTACGTTGTTGCCCTGACATCTCTAACCCAAATATTGTCTCTCTTAGTTGTTGCCCTTGATGCATACTCCATCTGTGGAATGAGACAATCTTTGGGGGAAAGATGTCAGGACAACATTGTGCAACACAATAATTAAAGTTAAAGTACCAATGATTGTCACACAAACACTAGGTGTGGTGAAATGTGTCCTCTGCATTTGACCCATCCCCTTGTTCACCCCCTGGGAGGTGAGGGGAGCAGTGGGCAGCAGCGGTGCCGCGCCCGGGAATCATTTTTGGTGATTTAACCCCCAATTCCAACCCTTGATGCTGAGTGCCAAGCAGGGAGGTAATAGGTCCCATTTTTATAGTCTTTGGTATGACTCGGCCGGGGTTTGAACTCACAACCTACCGATCTCAGGGTGGACACTCTAACCACTAGGCCACTGAGTAGGTATTTGTAATCGTAATTTGCCTACTCCATCTGTGGAATGAGACAATCTTTGGGGGAAAGATGTCAGGACAACATTGTGCAACACAATAATTGTTGTTGTTAGATTATGAACAACAGTCTTGCATAGCAATAGATTGTCCGACAATCATTGTTCCACTGTTCATGTGGAGTGAGACAATTTTTTGGGGAAAGATGTCGGGACAATGGTGCGCTGACATCTCTAACACAAAATATTGTCTCTCTAAGTTGATGCTGTTGATGCCGGAAAAAACGCTTGGTAGTGGCCATTCTTTGTGTTGAATGAGACAATCTTTGGGGGAGGGATATCAGGACATTGTTATTCATTGGTACCATGACATCTCTAACCCAAATATTGTCTCTCTTACTTATGTCTTTAATGTGAACAAAACAGCTTGTTAGTGCCTAATCTATTTGTAGAATGAGACAATATTTGGGGGAAAGATGTAAGGACAACAATGTGAAACACAATAATTGTTGTTGGATTGTGAAAAACCGTCTTGCATAGCAATAGATTGTTCGGCAATCAATGTTCCACTGTTCATGTGGAATGAGACCATTTTTGGGGGAAAGCTGTTGTTGTACGTTGTTGCCCTGACATCTCTAACCCAAATATTGTCTCTCTAAGTTGTTGCCGTTGATGCCTACCCTATCTGTGGAATGAGACAATCTTTGGGGGAAAGATGTCAGGACAACCATGTGCAACACAATAGGGTTGTTGTTAGATTGTGAACAACAGTCTTGCATAGCAATAGATTGTACGGCAATCATTGTTCCACTGTTCATGTGGAGTGAAACAATTTTTGGGGGAAAAATTTCAGGACAATGGTGCGCTGACATCTCTAACCCAAAATATTGTCCCTCTAAGTTGATGCTGTTGATGCCGAAAAAAACGCTTGGTAGTGGCCATTCTTTGTGTTGAATGAGACAATCTTTGGGGGAGAGATATCAGGACATTGTTGTTCATTGGTACCCTGACATCTCTAACCCAAATATTGTCTCTCTTACTTAATGTCTTTAATGTGAACAAAACAGCTTGTTAGTGCCTAATCTATTTGTAGAATGAGACAATATTTGGGGGAAAGATGTAAGGACAACAATGTGAAACACAATAATTGTTGTTGGATTGTGAACAACCGTCTTGCATAGCAATAGATTGTTCGGCAATCAATGTTCCACTGTTCATGTGGAATGAGACCATTTTTGGGGGAAAGCTGTTGTTGTACGTTGTTGCCCTGACATCTCTAACCCAAATATTGTCTCTCTAAGTTGCTGCCCTTGATGCCAGAAAAATATGCTTGTTAGTGGCCACTCTTCCCGTGGAATGAGACCATTTTTGGGGGAGGGATGTCAGGACATCAATGTCCAACGATGTACAACAGCATAGATTTGTTCTTGTTGTTGGCTTTTGAACAAACGTCCTGCATAACAATAGTTTGTTCGCCACTATGGTTTAAAAACAGCTCATTAGTGGCCACTGTTCGTGTTGAATGAGACAATCTTTGGGTGAGGGATATCAGGACATTGTTGTACATTGGTGCCCTGACATCTGTACCCCAAATATTGTCCCTCTTAGTTAATGTCCTTAATGTGATCAAAACAGCTTGTTCGTGCCTACTCCATCTGTGGAATGAGACAATCTTTGGGGGAAAGATGTCAGGACAAGGATGTGCAACACAATAGAGTTGTTGTTAGATTGTGAACAACCGTCTTGCATAGCAATGGATTGTCCGGCAATCATTGTTCCACTGTTCATGTGGAATGAGACAATTTTTGGGGGAAAGATGGCAGGACGTTGTTGCCGTGACATCTCTCCCCCAAAGTTTGTTTTTGTATGTCGTTGACCTTGCTGCAGGTAAAACAGATTGTTAGTGGCTACTCTTCCTGTGGAATGAGACCATGTTTGAGGGAGAGATGTCAGGACAACAATGTCCAACACATTATGGTATTGTTTTTGGCTTTTGACAAACCGTTCTGCAAAACAACAGTTTGTTCAACCACTGTGGTTTAAAACTGGCTCATTACTAGTCACACTTTGCGTGGAATGAGACAATCTTTTGAGGGGAGATGTCAGTACATAACATAATAGAGTTGTTGTTCACTTATGAACAACCGTCCTGCATAACAATAGATTGTTTGAAACTCTGGTTTAAAAATAGCTTAATGGCTACTCTTTTTGTGGAATAAGACCACTTTAGGGGGAGAAATGTCAGGACAACTATGTCCAACAATGTCGTCTTGCATAACAATAGATTGGTTCAAAAACATAATTTTTGTGGAATGAGACAATCTTTGGGGGAGAGATGTCAGGACAAAAATGTACAACACAATAGGGTTGTTGTTGTTGTTGGCTTACAAACAACCGTCCTGCCTAACAATATATTGTTTGCCACTCTTGTTTAAAAACGACTCATTAGTGGAATGAGACATTCTTTTGAGTAGATATGTGAGGACATTGTTGTACATTATTACCCTGCCATTTCCCCAAAGATTGTCGCAATAGGTTGTTCGCCTAATGAACAGCTCATTAGTAGCTACTCTTTCTGTGGAATAAGACCACTTTAGGGGGAGAGATGTCAGCAAAACTATGTCCAACACAAAAAGGGTTGTTGTTCACTTATGAACAATCGTCTTGTTATCGCCACTCTGGTTCAAAAACATATTTTTTGTGGACTGAGACAATCTTTGGGGGAGAGATGTCAGGACAACAATGTACAACACAATAGAGTTGTTGTTGTTGGCTCACAAACAACCGTCCTGCCTAACAATATATTCTCTTGTTTAAAAACGGCTCATTAGTTGAATGAGACAATCATTTGAGTAGAGATATGAGGACATTGTTGTACATTATTACCCTGCCATTCCCCCAAAGATTGTCTAATAGGTTGTTCGCCTAATTAACAGCTCATTTGCAGTCACTCTTCCCGTGGAACGAGACAGTACTTGTGGAGAGATGCCAGGACAACAATGTAAAACAATGTCCTGATATCTCTCTCCCTAAAATTGTCTCATTTCACGGAAAAAGTGACTGCTAATGGGCAGTTTCACCTACAATCAAGCGAAACTCTTATTGTTACGTAGAAAGGTTGTTCACCAGCCACCACCCCCAGGGGACACACCCACCAGACACATA
>NC_084559.2:30305645-30445645 GCF_033978685.3 Nerophis lumbriciformis | reverse complement strand
ATAAATGTTTTCACCTGTACAGTTAATAAAGGTTATATGATGGCAACTAATTAATTAACTTACTTAAAATACTTAAAACTCACTGAGGGCCTGATCTACACGTGCTAAAAACGAACTATAAAATTGTGTGTACGGTACTATTAGTGGGCGTGTTTGCAGGTGATCTACTAAGACTGCGTGTACAATCAATATCAAGTGCAAAAGTGGTGCACACAGCTCTATTTAAATGAGGATTTTTCTTGTATACCAGTTATCACCATTGAGACACTCATTTTTACACATTTATGGCATCATATTGTCCAATCCGTGGCGTTTCGTCATGTTGACAGGCAGCACACAAATATAATATCTACTGACTTTTCTAGGCTATATTGAAGGTGACGAGCTAGACAACATAATTTATTTTTAGATGTCACTTTTAAAATGTCACTTCGGAATAAACAATAATATCTAATGTTTTCATTTCTGACAATCAGAATATGTTGACATGCACACGGACGAAATGTCATCTCTCAATCGTCTGTCTTTCAGCGCCATTGCTTCTTTTCACATGGCCATTTGTGCTTAACTGTGCCAGTTTTTTTTCCCCAAACATGCTAAATAAGGACGAATAATAACGGCCGCAGAACAGTTTTAGCCTTGATAAATTACATAGCAAGAGCCTGTGTTGTTGACAGGCAGCACACAAATATAATATGTACCGACTTTTCTAGTTCATATTGAAGGTGACGAGCTAGACAACGGAACCTATTTTTAGCACGCTGCGGGTGCGCTCTTGGAGGCACTGCTTAGTTGTGATGGTGCATTTGGAATGATCCAGATGCAAGAAAATGCATTTTGCAAGAAGTTATTTCTCCAAATATCTTAAAATGAATTAATTGAATTTCTTTTAATCAGCCCCTTAAGTAGGCCAGCAGCTATAACATTATAAAATGTCACTTCGGAATAAACAATAATATCTAATATTTTCATTTCTGACAATCCGAATATGTTGACATGCACACGGACTAAATGTCATCTCTCAATCGTCTGTCTTTCAGCGCCATCGCTTCTTTTCACACAGCCATTTGTGCTTAACTGTGCCAGTTTTTCCCCCAAACATGCTAAAAATAGACGCATAATAGCGGCCACAGTTTTAGCCTTGATAAATCACATAGCAGTAGCTAAATGATTACGTTTGCATCTTTTCTTCCAGTATAGTGGGCATTCTAATAATCAGCATATATTCTGCATACTGTATACATGAAGACTAAACTATTTTGTTCTTTTAAGAGACACAATCCTTTACGCACGAGTTTAGTGGATCAGCTTTGCGTGCGCTATCATGTTTGCAAATGTTTTACTCCACCTTTACTAGATCAGGCCCTTACAGTATTTTTTACTTTTCAGACACCACATTTTCCTCCCACCTTTCCAAAACATGCATGTTAATTGGAAACACTAAATTGTCCGTCGGTGTTAACGGGAGTCGTTATAGTGGTTGTATGTGCTGTGATTGACAGGCCACTACCAGGAGAAGTAAGGAAACATGAATTTGATGGGAAAATAAGTAGCAAGTCAGCGGATTAATTCGCTTTAGAGGTTCCACTGTCTTTGCCTGGAGTCTCATCTCACTCGACCAACTCTTCTTTTCTACTGCTTTGAGATGATTGTCATTACACTGAAGCTCATGCATGTTAAGCTACTTGGTGACCTTGATGAGAGCCCAAGTCAGGACCTCAGTCAAGCATCGCCAGGACACATGATGTTAATCAAAGCGTCACATCAGATGATGGCATCATCTGATAACAATCAGTCCATTTGGCCTAAAGGGGGAGGGGGTGGTGCCAGAACCGGCTGCAGATCAGAAGCCCACCTTGCTGCTTTCCCGGCCCAGGATGGCGTAGCTCATAAACTGCTCGGCGTCTACTTCTAGCTCGTTGGCGTCTTGCAGAGAACCTTCCACGCTCACGTCCTGAACGCCATCTTCGCCCTTGCCTCTGCGCACAACCTTTCGCACGATCTATCACGCCACAGGAGGGAAAGGAGATTCAACATTCCTATCCAGTGCATGATATTTCCGGATGAGGACAACAACACGTCTGACCTTTTTAGTGATAATGTTTCCATGTTCATCTGTAAACTGCTCCTCGCTGACCTGCTCCCCATGAAGGTCTTCAGCCTCATCGCCCTGTTGACAAGCAAGTAATCAACATAGCAGAAAATCCCTGGAGAGGTTTTAGTGGTGCAGAATATTCAGCGCAATATTTCTTAAGTATCACTATGGATTAGCTTCTTTTGACACCTAAAAGTTAAAATAAGTCCTTATGGATGTATTTTGTCCTCAGGTTTATAATTTTTAACCTTGAAATAAGGCTAAAATACTTACAATGACCTGCTTGTAACCTATCACCTATTTTTACCACTGACACTAATCGTACTATTCATTAGGGGTGGGTCAAACCATACAAGGAGTGTTGTTGTGTCCCTCGAAGTGTCACTTTACGAAAGAAAAAACATGTGACTTACAGTTTTTTCCAAATGCTTACACACTAAATTTAAAATGTTCACACAAACAAAGTCTACACACAGTAAACAAAACCACTGTGCAGATTTGCCTAATATTAGGTATAGACTCTGCTTTTGCGAAATATTACACACAATGCTTTACACACACCTTCCCATCTTGCACACATATAAGGATTGTGATACACACATCTTCACATCTTGCACACAGATAACGATTGTGATACATGATACATGTGTGTGTAAGTGTGTATAAGTGTTTTACCAGCAACATGTATAAAAAGGTAGTTAGTGACGTAAACTTTATCATTAAGCAATATTGACCTTTAAAAACTGCACAATCCTTAAAAGTATTAGTCTGAAAAATCATGAGAAAATATTTGTAATTATTCAAATAAAATTAAAAAAACAAATCACTTTTTAGGCCTTAAAAAGTTGTTAGAATATATATATTTTTATGAAGTAAAAGAGGTCCAACATCTGTTTAATAATAATAAACATTTGAATGTGAAGCGTCAAACGGTGTTTATCAGGACATCCTTCTATCTACCAGAGTGACAGCTCGTACTAAAATAAGTCGGCAGAGTGGCGTGTGGCATCAGTTTTTGTCTCCAACATTGATCTTAATTTTATTTTCTAACTACTACTTTTTAAAATGTAAACTTGTTTCATTCAGCAGATTGCTAATGACCATTATCAAACACCAACACTGTATCAGTGCAATGTCAATGCAGGTAGTGGGTGTGCCATACACTCACCCATCACTAGTATTTATGTATGTATAATGAGTTGCACAAACTTTGAACTTTAAAAATGAATCTAACACAAAATATACACTTATAAGGAAAAACAAAATGTTTATAGCCTCCACAAATATAGCTGACACGCTATTATTTTAACACACACGCGCTCTCTATATTTTACAATATTGTAAAAGCTTATAACGCAGTAGTTTAGATCATATTATCTATACTTAAATGCATACTTATCAGTGTGTTACACTGTGTTAACTACATTTGCTTTAAAACAAGCTGGTGAGCTCCCAGTAAGCTAAATACATGGTTAGAGACAACAACAATATATCCTTCGGATGTTTATGATACCGTACACGTATATCCACCATAAATGTTCTTCAAAAAACAGATGTTTCCATTAACCTGCTCAGTGGCCTTGTGGTTAGAGTGTCCGCCCTGAGATCGGTAGGTCGTGAGTTCAAACCCCGGCCGAGTCATACCAAAGACTATAAAAATGGGACCCATTACCTCCCTGCTTGGCACTCAGCATCAAGGGTTGGAATTAGGGGTTAAATCATCAAAATGATTCCCGAGCGCGGCCACCGCTGCTACTCACTGCTCCCCTCACCTCCCAGGGGGTGCAAAAAGGGGATGGGTCAAATGCAGAGGATAATTTCACCACACCTAGTGTGTGTTTGTGTGACTATCAGTGACTATGGTACTTTAACTTTAACTTTAACGTTAATAATAATGTCTGTGACCAGTCCAAGGTGTACCGTGCCTCGCACCCCAATTCAGCAGTGACAGGCTCCAGCTTACCCGTGACCCTAATGAAGACTATGTAGAAAATGGATGGATAACATTGTCTCCTCATACCAGGCTACAAGTACCCACTGAATTCTAATGTGACTTATGTTCTGCACACACAATAATCATATAGATCAGGCCTGGGCAATTATTTTGACTCGGGGGCCAAATTTAGTGAAAAAAAATATGTCTGGGGGCCGGTATACCTATTTTTTAGGAAAACCAATACAAAACCTCACAATAAAGTCTGATTGAATGCTGAAAATGTTATGACAGACCGCCTTAAAAACAGAATGGAATTCTAAATTTTTATATGAACGATAAAACCCTGAATATTGAGAACATATGAACGTCACACCCCCTCTTAATCGACATATTTTACAATCAAGCCACACCCACACTGCTTGGTGCCTTGTCTGACCTGCTGTGATGTAGATTACCATAGTAACTAGTAGGGTTGTACGGTATACGGGTATTAGTATAGTACCGCGATACTAATAAATCATATTCGGTACCATACCGCCTCTGAAAAGTACCAGTCCGTCGCACCTTAAGATTTTTTGTTGAAATAAAGCCACTAATGCAATTTTTTCTGGTCCCCTTTATTTAGAAAAGTACCGAAAAGTATCAAAATATTGGTATCAGGACAACACTAGTCAATAAAATATCATGCAAAAGCACAGATTCCAACCATAGAAATACTTTGTATAGTTCAAAACCTACGGTCGTTAGAAAACATCACTGCACATCATAATGGCAGCTACAGTTTCCATCTTAAAGATATAAAAACATTATTTGGGAATGCCCGGCGGGCCAGATTGAAAAGCTTAACGAGCCGCATGTGGCCCCCGGGCCTTAATTTGCCCAGGTCTGATATAGATACATGCATGTGATTAATGACTGGCAATGTTGTATTTCTTCTCCAGAGGAAACACTGGAGAAGCCCCTGGTTGCATATTGCGCTCCATTCCAAGCCCCACTTCTCTTCGTCCCTAATCTTCTCTTTCCCGCGGTACCTTGAGTATGACTCTCCTGCGGACAACCTTGGTGGTGACATTCTCCTCTTCGTCGGCCACTCCCTCCACCTCGCCGAGCTCGCGGTCCAGCTGGTTGTGGATGTAGGTGAGCACGGAGCGCACAGAGACGCTGGCTATGTGCAGCACGTTCTGACAGCTGATGACCAGGAAGGCCAGCAGCACCAGGCTGAAGAGGAGCTCCGTCACCAGGGCCCACATCGCCCCGTTTGGATCAGCTCAAAGATCCACGCAGTGCTTTGACATGCAATGCAGGGACTCCTTTCCCACCCAAAAAAAACCCAGACCTTCACTGGTCTTCCATATAGTGGGGCAGTGGGTCCTTTCCCCTGGACACGACTCCTTCCCACTGGTGGATCAGTCAATGACTTTGTAGGTTTCTACTCCCACCTCTCTGTCCCTTTGACCATGTGATCAGTGGGCTTTAAATACCCCCTGATACTTCAGCGACACTCAGCACTGCCGTTCGTGATGCACTCATTACTTTAACTCTGCCTCAAACACATCAACACTAAAACAAACTTACTGTCAAATGACAGTGTCAACCAACACCTTTTCACCACCACTTGACAATATAAACACATAGAAGCAAAAAAAAAAATATCTGTGTTGTCACAGTTTCACAGGTTGTCCTTCACAGTGCCATGTCAGTGTTGTGCATGAAAGTCAATGCGTGGGAAGGTCTTGCAGCGGGGGGGTGTAACACGAGTAGGACAGTGAGAATTCTTGCTATTTTTGGCTTTCCATGCTGTTGTGCCCATCTTCGGCCTGAGACGCTGTGTGTGTGTTTGCTGTACTTACAGTATATTTGTGTGTGGTGTGAGGTGACTAAATCAGCGCCTCCAGGTTTTTGCAGATTTTCGTGATTACTGCGCCTAAAATGCCTAATTTCACAGCAGGTTTTTCAAAAATGCTTTGTGGAGAGGCGGGGCCGGCAGTCCGACAGCGAGGCAGGGCACCTTGGAGCCCGCTCCAAGATGGCGGCGAGGAGGCGTGGACGGCGAACAAGCAGCGAGGCGGGGCACGCAGGGATCGACGCCGTAAATCATATCAGGTGCGTGGAGCGCCCACCTGGGCACAATCAGATAATCTCTTCGCACTGTGTAAAAAGCGGCAGCCGTGAACAACGAGGGAGAGAGAGTTGGAGAGTCCGAAGCAGACGCAGCGCGCAAGAGACCGAGAGCCGGACGGAGACAACGACATGGTGCTAAAAAGCAGACAGCGAAGCGAGCTGAAAAGCGACCCGAAGCAAGAAGACGCAGCTTTATTGAAAGAATAAAGAAAAGTCAAAACCTGCTCGACAATGTCCTTCCTTGGTGGTCCTGAGAACCCGCACGACAGCCAGAAACTGTCACAGCTTATTTTCAGCTCGCGACTTTATTAATTTGTTATCAATGCTCTGATGTTCTTTGTTAACCTGACTCTTGCCAGATCCTTGTAGTTTGCTGAGATCCACACAAGGATCTGGGACTTCTCAATAGGAGATGTATTTCAGAAGGCGGGGCCTTGTAAAAAAATCATTGTATTTGATTGGAAAAACCACTTGTCCGTTAACTTAAATGACGTGCTACTTCAACCACTCACATCGAAATCAATCCGTGATGCTGATGAGAGCGACGCTGGGAAATCCAAAACAGAACAGCCGACATATTGGATAACGACAGAGCGAAAAGTTAGAGAACTTTTACTGAAACAACGCAGCAATGTCAGTAGACGATCGATGACAGTTGCAATAGCAGAATCAATGTCAGCACACGACTCCTCGCTGCGTGCCGCCATTGTTGTTTGAATCAAACAGTCGCTTCGGCGCTACGTCACATCTATGAAGTACCGCCCGGCGATCCTGATTAGTTCATTACTTTTTGCTATCTTGAAGGAGTTTGCAATTCCCTCGAGCCCAGATCCTTGTGTGGAGCTCAGCGAACTACAAGGATCTGGCGAGAGTCAGGTTAGTTCTTTGTAACCTTAATCCCAAAAAGCACAGATTTTCAACAATCCTAACAAAATATGCTTCGTTTGTACACAAACGCTTGCATAGTTAGAAAAAAAAGTGTTTTACTCAATTAATTACCACACAGAACATAACAAAACCTAACTTTCAAGTAGCATACATTTTGGGAAATAAGCTGCTACTTTTTCCCCACGGTTCGAACCCTGCACTTTATACAATGCTGCGGCTGATTTATGGATTTTTTCCGGATTCACATGCCAATTATTTCTCAGCCTCGTCACATCAGACTAAATTAAATTATCGAGCGGGTCACGGTGGACCAATGACATTGTTCTCAATAAATCAAACACACTCACAAAATCCTTCAGTCAGCCATTTAGTGCGTTATGGACTAACCCTCAACAGCGAAATACACACGATGCAGCTATCTTCCAACAACGCTGCAAAACTGTACATAAGTCGCAGGGGAAAAAAAAATATTTGCGGGAATTGCTGCAATCGTAATATTGCTAAATTCTGGAAGGTGTGCTAATTGAAACAGAACTACAGAGAAAAGACACCATCGTGACCTCAGTTCATTGATTGTCTTGCAGCTCTCATCTCTCTCTGTATTACATTTAGATGGAGACTTGATAGCGCATTCAAAACTGATCTCGTGTGGCGTGAGGATTGCATCTCTTAAATTAGCAAAACGGAGGGGGGCTGTTATAGGCTTAAGAGCAGGGGTGTCAAACTCATATTTTATGAGGTCCACATCACAATTATGGCTTCCCTCAGAGGGCTGCTTGTAAAGTGAAATTTAATAAATGTTCAATAGCCTCGCTTTGCTTTGAAATCATAAGCAGATATTAAGTAGTTATTTGTCATAACTAAAATAAATGTTTGAAATATCTTGTTAAATGGTCAAATAATAAAGATAAGAAGATTTGCAATTAGAAGATACTTGAGTTCGACACTTCTGCTATAGAGTATCAAACATATTTGTGTTTTTTGCCACTGGCTGGGGGTTTTGGAATGTAACCCTTGGCAAAAGTGGCAATAAACTGTATAACACGACAGGGACAAATCCCTCACCTGTCCTTTGAAGCGTGTGTCATCCCAGGCCCTCAGCTCTGGGGTCCTGTGCGGGAAGCCCAAGCCCTTCTCAAACGGTTGAGTACCCCGGAAGTGGCCCCGCAAAATCTCTGAATGTCCCATGTCCCTTACAGGCTGCAGCAAGGCCTCCTGGGATACATGGGATTGGTCTCCGTCCACAGAGTTGCAGCATGAGGATATCATGGTGTCAATGACCTGTCTGGTTTTTGGAGGGTTGCCCACCCAGGCCTGTGGGTCAGTGACAGGGCTCCATCCTGGGCCTGTCTGCTCCTGCAAGTAGGAGATGAAAGAACCACTCCCACTTCCATTTCCACTTCCACCATTAGCTGACCTGAAAGGGGAAAAGCACATAACTGATGATGTTGCCCACCACATAGGTGGAGATTACACACTTATGTAGACGTGTACCGGGTAGATATTTTTTTTTTAGTAACACATACAACAACTAAATTACTGCACTAAGCTTTAAACCCCATCTTGACCAGAACACAATATTAACTCTTTTTCCTATTACTAAAAACATATTCATTAAGTCAAAATCTTAGACAATCAATCAAAGAAAAGAAAATGTAAAAAATTGAGAAAATCTCACATGAAAATGCATAAAGACTAATTAATTTCGAAAAAAATATTTACATTAGTTAACTAACTGGTAGATTGCAATATATAATATCTTTTAGCTGATTACCAGTCTGATGACTCTGCTATATTGATCGCCATCAAACCTTCCTAAGACACTTTTGGAGGGTGTGTGAGTGACAGGAAAAAAGCTCTGACTCATATCAGGGAAAGTTGCTTGGTGCCATTTGCTAAATCCCTAAACTTAAAAAACGACTCATATTTATAAAACATATATGATATTGTAATATATTTGGGGTTCTGGTAGTATATTTGAACAAGATAATGGCTTTTTTGTAGAGGGTTCGATTCCCAGCCAGGCGCCCAACACTCTGGAGATGTCCAGTGCCGGTCCCAAACCCGGATTAATGGGAGGGTTGCGTCAGAAAGACAGCTGGCTTAAAAACTCATCTAAATTAAACATGCCATTGACTCAATGTGGCAATCTGTTATGGGAATAAAAAATAAATATATATATATATATATATATATATACATATATATGCACAGTGTATATATATATATATATATATATATATATATATATATATATATATATATATATATATATATGTATGTATATATATATATACAGTGGTACCTCAACTTAAGAGTGTTTTGAGACAAGAGCTGCCTCTTGGCTAATTGTTATGCTTTAAGTTGTAAGCACAAAATAAAGTTACAAGCATCCTCGCCATTAGCATGTGTAGCAAATTTCACATGAAACCCGTAAGATCCGCCCAAAACATCTAGACTTCCTTGCTGGCATTAGCTTATAGCTAAAGATCGACATAACTTTGTTTTTCCAACTATAGGAGGGAAGAACGTGAGTGTGAAGGACCGTGCTGAGAAGAAAAAGTGGAGAATATTCATTGAATTAAAAAAAGGAATCATTAAAAGCATGACCTGACCGAGCGTGTCGCCAACTTGGTGAAGCAATTCCAGCGTATAACTGCTCGTCTGCACCATACTGAAGCAGGATGAGTAACACCAGCCAAATTTTTTTAAATTATATCTAAATTGCAGACTTGACTTTTCCATGAAAATATGGAAAAGTTGCTGATGTTGTGTTTGATGGAGAAGCAGCTGGAAGGAGATACAGAGAAGTCCACTCTCCAAGCTAAATGTACATGATTATTACATTCATTGAACTACTGTAGATGTTAGTAGTACATTCTATTGTATTGTTTTTATATAAGATTTCTTATCTAAAAGTTAGTTGTTTTTTTAAGGTACTTCATATTAAATGGTGTTGTTTTTAGGGGGTGATTGATTTCACTTACCGTATTTTTCGGACTATAAGTGGCAGCTTTTTTCTTAGTTTGCCCGGGGGTGCGACTTATACTCAGGAGCGACTTATGTGTGAAATTATTAACACATTACCGTAAAATATCAAATAATATTATTTAGCTCATTCACGTGAGAGACTAGACGTATACGATTTCATGGGATTTAGCGATTAGGAGTGACAGATTGTTTGGTAAACGTATAGCATGTTCTATATGTTATAGTTGTTTGAATGACTCTTACCATAATATGTTACGTTAACATACCAGGCACGTTCTCAGTTGGTTATTTATGCCTCATATAACGTACACTTATTCAGCCTGTTGTTCACTATTCTTTATTTATTTTAAATTGCCTTTCAAATGTCTATTCTTGGTGTTGGGTTTTATCAAATACATTTCCCCAAAAAATGCGACTTATACTCCAGTGCGACTTATATATGTTTTTTTCCTTCTTTATTATGCATTTTCGGCCGGTGCGACTTATACTCCGGAGCGACTTATAGTCCGAAAAATACGGTAGTTTCAATGGGATTTGAGATACAAGTGTTTTGAGTTAAGAGCGCCATCACAGAACCAATTAAGCTTGTACGTTAAGGTACTTGTGTACATATTAGTTAATATGGTAGTTTATGTCCACGTGGACAAATGAATTGGTGTCTGTCAAATACATGCCAAAGCAACAGGGAATGCTATAACACCCGACCACAAGAAAGCTGAAGGAAGTCACTTTTCGAAAAGGCAACAAACGCAGATCAAGGAAGAGGAGACTCATACGTTATGTGTGGAAAAACTTTGTAGGAAAATACCGAGATACAAACAAAAATAAGTATGTTACTAAAAAAGAGCAATGTTTGTGTGAATGAGTCTTAAGCACGAATAAACCACACTTAACATGTGCCGTACTGAAATTGCACGTTGGCACAGTTTGATTGTTTACGTCTGTTGACAAATGGGTGTTCGGAGGGCGGGGTCAAACTCACCTGTCTCCATTGCGATCTGCAACGCAGGTGAGACCAGCAGACTCACTGAGTCGGGCATACAGCCTTTGTTGTCCTGCAACAAAAGCATGCCCTTCCTCTGAGCCTGTCCCTCCTCCACCTCCTCCTCCATTGCCACCAGTCGTGCTAGTGATGGCCGATATCTCCGAACTTGCCTCTGACCCCTGACCATTGTTCAGTCCGTTAAGATTGATACCAGCGATGGTGCCGCCGAGCGAGGCCGGCGTGGCGGTGCTGAGAGAGTCGACGCCCATTTCGGAATCGTCCTCGGGGAGTTCGATCGAGCTGAGCACGCCGCCCCCTCCGCTGGTGGCGCTGGCCTGACTGGCCGGCCGGCCCAGACTTCCATAAGGCAGCCCGAGCAGGCCTTCAGAGTCGTCGGCATTACTGCACTCCAGCGAGGAGTCCTCCACGGGCACCAGGGAGGGGGAGTTACCTGAGGGCCACACCTGCACGTCAGACATCTCCATGAGAGTGTCCTCCTCTGTGGTGGCAATGGGTGCACAGTCCAGGCTGGAGACCTCCTGCCAGTAGGCCTCAGCGCCCAGCGGCGAGGGCAGGCTGTACTGCATGGAGGCCGGGGACAGAAGCTCATCCGGCGCCAGCCCATAACCTGGAGCGACACACAGAGAGGCACACTGACACCCGGCCCCCCTGCCTCGCTCCCAACCTCACCCCCACAGCACCGGCAGCCTGAGAGTGGGGGAAAGTGCCCTCTGCCAATTAGCTGGGCAAATAGGGGAGAGGTAGAGGAGGCTGAAGGAGAAACAAATGGGGAAAGGAGCGGGAAGGGAAGGATCAAGACAATCCGAGCTGGAATAAAAGTGCAGAATGCTGAGGACATAAGAGCGAGGACTTTTAGAAGACGGGGGCGAGTGCTGACAGCAGGGGGCCAGAAGTAGCAGCAGCAGACACATGCGGACCGACGCGGACAGATTCAGGCCCGCTTTGTGACTGATGCTGCGCTGCTGGCTGCCACCTGCAGGGAGATCACAGGACTTACAGTCCCCAGTTGGGACAATCATTGACTTATACGACATGCTCTCATCCTGACGCATTAACTCTCCGTCACACTTCGGCATGCATTCAACCCCAGTCAAAGAAAACAGGCAGGTTATCATTGTCGGGCTGGAGAGCATGCACGCAGGCGATACCATTCACGCCTCACACAGCATGTACACACGCTCTCTGCGGTCTCTTCTGATCCAGAGCCAGAACAGCAGATTGGGCGTTCCCTCGGTTACGAAACATGTTCATGAGTGAAATGGCCGTGGACTCAGGTCACTCCTACATCTGCGTTAAATAAACAATTCATGGAAAGGCAGCCGCCATTTAAAGGCACAGGGGCAGCGGAAACACCCCCACCCCCCCACCCCCTTCCCAAACTGAGACTGGAAGTAAACAAAAGCAGTTATTGAATGAAGGAAGTGGGGAGCTGAGATGAACATGAATGGTGACGGAAGCCACGTAAACAGGCTGCAAAGTGGCACAGCGAAACAGGAGGAATGCACCGTCACCCCAAAAAACTAAGCGTGCAGGAGATATTTAACCCGACTCTCGCCAGATCCTTGTAGTTCGCTGAGCTCCACACAAGGATGTGGGCTCGAGGGCAATGCAAACTCCTTCAAGATAGCAAAAAATAATGAACCAATCAGGATCACCGGGCGGGATTACATAGATGTGACGAAGCGCCGAAGCGACTGTTTGATTCAAACATCTGTTTTGTCGAATCTATCGAATATTAATTATTTAAAAGATGAACAGAGAACTTTTCGCTCTGTCGTTATCCAATATGTCGGCTGTTCTGTTTTGGATTTCCCAGCGTCGCTCTCATCAGCGTCACGGGCTGATTTCGATGTGAGTGGTTGAAGTAGCACGTCATTCAAGATAACGGACAAGTGGTTTATCCAATCACATACAATGATTTTTTTTTTTATAAGGCCCCGCCTTCTGAAATACATCACCTATTGAGAAGTCCCAGATCCTTGTGTGGAGCTCAGCAAACTACAAGGATCTGGGGAGAGTCAGGTTAGGATATACCTGAGACTACTTGGAACCTCAAGCACCTTGTGACCTATTTTATACACTACTGCTTAGCCTCACAACTACATTCTCATCACTGTTATTAATTTATTTATGATATCAATGTTATTAATTGCAAAACAATTAAAAAAGTATAAACGTAGATTGGTCAGGCAGTTTTCTTTTGACTGCACATGCCTTCAGACTTCCTTCAGCTGGCTGTGTTTTGACCCGCCACATCTCTTAATATATAAAATATGTTTATATGCACATGTGAATATTTTTTTCATAGAGTTGGGAGGATGTTTCTACATGTCGGCTGTGATTGAGGCTCGTCGGGATGCACTGCTGTCAGACACAAAGCCATCACGTACCACCGGGTGGCTGAAATCCCGCCAGTGGGATTGATTGCCGAAAATTGGACAAAGTGCGAGCGTCGGGATGCACCACCTTGCTGCGGAGGTGTAGCTATTCTCTTGAAAAATGTAGTAATCATACGGCAACTTTATGACTTTTACTTCCTCTATTTAGTCAAGTTTGATGTCCTCTTGGTGCTGCGTGCCAGAGCGGGCTTTCACCTTTTTTTTGAGGTGGAAAAAGGTGGCAAATGACATCTTTGGTTTGTTCACTTTAATAAAAGACTGCATGTCTTTCATACTGTAAAGTAGCTTTAATTAACTTAGGAATAGTCACATAAAGTTGTTAGAGCACATCCATGTGACGTTACCAGACAGTATACACTACATATCGTTTATTTCGCTTAAAAACAACGCCAGAGATTCCATTGATTGTCAACGATGGGCAAAATCTAACAAATTAGATTTGATTATGAAAATATTTTGTCAAAGACAGAGACAGAGGAAAAATGTACCAAATTTTCTGGACTATAAACCGCTGCTTTTTTCCTGCACTTAAAAAACAGTGCAACTAATTTATGGATTTTGTTTCACTCATGGCCATAATGTTTTGTCTTCGACAAATAGTTGTAATAGTACACCGACTGAGACACTGAATACGTGTTATTGTTTGTGCTATGGCGCCATCTTTTGGATGAGTTTGCTTACTGCAGGTGCTGCAGGTTAAAAATGTACTTCCTGTTTCATGCCTTGAATGGGAAGTAAAACCATCCACAGCGTTTCTGTTTGAAATGATTCTTCATTTATCACTCCAAGCAACCTTTGTAAGTTTTATAATATAACTTTAGCAATTCATTTTTGCTAAACCTTCCCATGTGTGATGTTTTCATCACAAACATAATAATGTTTTCATGCATATTTGTATGTGCTATCGCAATGTAATCAATCCAGCGTAGTTTGCATTAGCAAATATGCTAACACATTTACAAGTATCTGTGCTGACATTATTTTTGAAAAACGTCACCATGGAGTTATTGAATCTGTTTAGCTGATTGGAAAGGTAGCTTCCTGAGCTAGTGGGTCCATGACGATGACTTCTGTTTTGTTTGATCAGCCGTTTTACTGCCGTGTGACAGGCATCGTTTCGAAACAGTTATAAACAGTTGAATAAACAGGTATATATCTGCGGCTTATAGCCCAGTGCGGCTAATATATGTTAAAATATGTGTTTCTTCTTAAATTATGTGGGTGCGGCTTAAATACCACTGCACTCTATATCTATAGCTCGGAAATTACAGAAGGTCTTCTTCTCTCACATAGGGATTGTGAATGATTGTGAATAATTTCCCAAAAAGTGCAGCCCCTCTTTAAGCACTGGCATTGTTTCAAAAGAAAGTATCAAGTAATATGTAAACAATGCCCAATCTTAAATTGCTTATAGGACATACAATAACTGACTAACAAACAAATGGACATAGAATAATAATGAAAACATTTGTTGTTGGGCCTTAGCAGAGGTATGCGCAGTGCTGCTCTAGACTTATTGGGGCCCTAAACAAAATTTTGTATTTGGCCACATTTCGGTCTTTACGGTTACTAGGGTTTGACTTTATAAGTTACTTAACAAATAAAACCCTCCAAGGCTCCAACTATGACTAATTATAGAAAATATAAACAGTGCGCATCTGTATGGACTTGAATGTGGTCAGAGCCTTTCTGATCATGTGACCCCACCTCGTGGTTGTGGCTCTAAACAACCGCAGCGTGTTTATACCAGGGTCTGTGCTGCACTAAATACCATTCTAAGTACAGTAAATAGGAGTATTGCTAAGATAAAAACTCCAATGGTGACCTAAGACTTATGCACACATATCATAATTTAAAAACAATAAAGTGTGAAAATGGCACACTTATATGGAGGACAGTATTAGACCTTATACACTCATGTTGGTCCAATCAGATTAACATGGACATATTTGAAATGGGGATGAGGGGGTACAACATCAAATGTATACAATTACAAAACTCACAAGGACTTGGTTTCCACAAAACAACCCATCAAAGCAAAACAGTTTAAAGTCACAACATTCATACGTCAACACAACAGACTTTTGCCATAGTCTTTTCAAAAAAAGGTTTATGACCTTTTTCCAACCCCTCCCTACCCCATATGAAGATCACAGAGGAGGGACAAGTCATTCATTGTGTGCATGCCATGCAAAGTACAGTATGTTAGTCAAGTAGGAGGCAATGCAGTGTTAGACACCAGCTAGTTGTACTGCTCACATGCAAGCACGGACGAGCGGTCAGGTTAGGCCAAAAAACAAACAAATATGTTTTTACATGAACCTGTCATAAATGTATTTTCTGTATGGTTCCCCTCATTAGTCATTTTCTTAGGTAAAAATCGTGTACCAGTTTGTGATTGTAAGCGACAATATGTTTATAGAAAAATGTATTATTTATCATGGGCCTGATCTACGAAAAGTTTGCATGTATTAAAACACGTGCAAACTTGATAGCACATACAAAGTTGGTCTACTGAGCTCATTCAAAGAGGACTGCATCTCTTGTGCTTATATAGCACATACAGGGTGATTTATCAAGGCTGAAACTGTTCTGCAGCCGCTGCTTTATGTCTATATTTAGCAATAGTTTGTCTGGAAAGAACGTGCAAACCGACAGTTGTCCAGAAATGGCTGAGAGAAAGAAGTCAAACGCGCTCTAATACCATCCCATGTATGCTTGCCAATATATATGGACTTTCAAAAATAACCATGTTAGACATATCGTCTATTCAGTATTATAGTTTTCTAATTGTATAGCTGCTAGACAACTTAGGAGCTGATTAAAACCAATTCAATTGATGTGATTTGGTGTCTGCTGGCAGTTTTTTTAAAATGGTGTTTGATTTTTACTTTAGAAAATATATTACGATGATATTCCTCATTTTCTTGCATTTGGATCATTCCAGATGGATGAATGTGCTTCGGTGTTGTGAGGGTCCTCTGTCTCCTCGCAGAGTGCGCCATCACTGTGATAAAATAGTTTCTGTGTTCTAGATTATGGTTACATATTGCAGAAAATGTTTTAGATATTTTAGATGTGTGCTGCTTGTTTACATAACATAAATCTGGAGGGAAATGAGTATTTCCATGGGCAGTTAATGCCGGTAGTAAACGCAAATACCATCAGTGTCACTTTTGCATCAGTTATTAACTGTACACACAGTTTTTGTAGATCACATGCTACACACTCATCAATAGTACACACAATTTTATTATTTGCACACGTTGTTTTACACGTGGCATTTTGAACTTAGTAGATCAGGCCCCAGGACTTTCTACAGTCTGCCTAATGTCTTCAGCGTTAGTGTGATATCATTATTCCCGCTAATCTGTATGATATTAATCTGTACAATATGGCTTCCAATGTCCCCTCGTCACCATGAATAGGCAAGGGTCCACATGACATGGCAGGTGCTTGACACAACTAGGCACAGCTACGGTGGGCGTAAAAAATGTACTTAAAATAGTTTTTTAAAATGAAGAACATAGATGCATGGACTTAAACATCCATCCATCCATTTTCTACCGCTTATTCCTTTCGGGGTCGTGTGGGGCGCTGGAGCCTATCTCAGCTACAATCGGGCGGAAGGCGGGGTACACCCTGGACAAGTCGCCACCTCATCACAGGGCCAACACAGATAGACAGACAACATTCACACACTAGGGCCAATTTAGTGTTGCCAATCAACCTATCCCCAGGGGCATGTCTTTGGAGGTGGGAGGAAGCCGGAGTACCCGGAGGGAACCCACGCAGTCACAGGGAGGACATGCAAACTCCACACAGAAAAATCCCGAGGCCGGGATTGAACTCATAAAGGTAAAACTAAAAATGTTTGTTACTTTTACTTTTGTACAACAAAAATAGGGAGAAGTACAGTGGAACCTCGATTTACAAACCCCTGATTGTACGAACCTTGTTTCCATGTACGAACGTTTCATTCACCCATTGTGTGCCTCGCAGCACGGCCATTGTGGGCGGGTTTATTGATCTCTGGTGCCTATTAAGGCAGCAAAGCAATGCTGTCGTTAGCTACTGTGCTAAGTTCTTCTTAGTGTGCTTAGTGTTCTAGTTTTTGTTAGCTCAAAATGAGTCCAAAGAAATTAAGGGACAAGCAATGTATGGTTTGAAACATCCAGGAAGTATCTACAGTGTTGTCGACACTGCCTTCCCCGTCCCTCTCTTCCGCTGCACGGAAAGTGATTTACCAACAAGGTAAAGTGGATTTTATGTTTTATTCCTAAATATTGTAACAACCTTGTTAAAGTTAAGGAGTTTTGTGATTTTTAACTGTGACTACACCACAGGACTATGTGTGTGTGTGTGTGGGCAGGGCGGCTTTATACATACATGCTATCTTGTCTTGGATATTTTAATCAATAGAACGTTTATCCATCACCCCTTTGTTGCATTTATTTAATATACAGTTCTGTATAGCGCTTTAAATTGTCTTCAAAGTGTACAAACTTTTACTACAATACAGACTTTTGCTGAGTCTGGAACCCTTTATTCATATTTACATTGTTTCTTATGGAGAAATTTGCTTCGATATACGAATGTTTCTATCTACAGACCCTGTTGAAGAACCAATTAAGTTTGTAGATCCACTGTATATTCTTGCTACTCTCGCAACGCGCAATTTGAATTAACATTTATTGGAGCACAAGAAGTTGATGTTTGGAAAAAAAATGTTAGTGCCTCATTAGCCATAAACCTCATCACAAGTCACTGCATGCCAATATGTTTGTGCAAATGCAAGGAGGGCGTGCAAAGGCAAGCAGGGGAGAGGAAGGACATTGTGGGGGTAAGAGACAGAAGAAAGAAGAGGGTAATGAACACAGACGCAAAGTGGGGGAGAGAGCGGGGGTCACCTCCCTCCTTCCAGTGGGTGCGGAGTGCACAGCCTGTGTGAGGTGAACCATTCACAGACACTTAAAAATGTGGGAGTTTCAAGACTCGAAATTAAAAAAAAAAAATCACCAGAAAGAAAAATGCACGAAACGTCGCAGGTAAATAAATCAAAAAATTAAAAATGGTTCAGAGGTCAACATGAGGTCGGCATGAGGTCAGAGTTCGGAGAGGAGTGAGGAGGAAGAAGAGGAGGCGGAAGAGTAAAAGGCTGCAAATGACTTGTACAGAGAAACAGGGAATGAAAACAGGGCTCCCAAAATGACATTCAGTAAATCAACATTAGTCCTAAAGAAACTCAAACTGCTCTTCATGCAACATCAGGCACCACAAAAGTTCATAAACATGAAATATAAACACTCTTCTTCTCTGGAGAGCGTGTTTAAAACGTTATCCTCATTGTCTGTAATGTAACACATCTGTATTACCAGAAGAGTCTTAGCAGAACTTCCAACACAAGTTATAAGCAAATGTTGTAAGTTTAATGTGTTTTTATTTATATATAGTTACCGTAACTATAAAAAACAAAATGTAGTGTTTAGTAGGAGAATATATCATTATTAGTGTTGTGACAGGACTCATGATTGTTGTGGAAGGTGCTCCACAGGGAAATACAGAGAGACTAGTCCTTCAATGCCAAAATAACTTTTTTGTTCATGCCCTAAAAAACACACTAATACATCATTTTCAATAAGTGAAAAAAAAACTTGTTTTAATGTTGATTTAATTTGAATATCAAAATGACTACTGTATGTTGAAATACGTTAAACGTGAACTTATACAACCACACTATGTCCTTGAGCAGTACTTAATAAAGCATAACAAGAGAAATTAAAAGGACAACGCTATAAAATGTCTTTGGGAGGCAAGGTAAGACAACACGAGATGATAATCAGATTCACTGATGATCTGAATGTCTTCCTCAGATTTCTATGCATGTTTACATCTAGACACATTGCTCCAGTTTTCACAGAATAGCACCTGTAACTTCGGGCTTGAGATATGCCCCTGAGAAACAGGCGTTAGTTACCACCATTCCGCAGGTGAAAACGGAGTCAATAAGATGTAAGGTATGCATGTGTTAAAGAAACCACGAGGAAAGGGAGTAAAGGTCTTGTCAATGAAGCCAGATAAGCAACACATACAGTATGATCCACTGTCTGATCATGTCCAACAATGTACAATGATACGCTGCTTTAGTAGGTGGATGCTTGCATCTTATTATCTAATCAACACTGTGGGCAAAATACGTATGTTTCACTCTCCACCTAAGTAACACATCTAATTAAAAAAAATCTATAGGAAAAAAAATGTGCTAGCACTGAGATATTTATTTAACAATATGCATATTTCGGGTTATAAGATTGCAAACAGCAACGCTAATAATCCACATGTTGTTGAATGAACACCTCTCTGGCAGTCTCAGTCAAATATGTGCACTATGATTATGTACCTAAATTATTAAAAACATGTTGTACCGCAGTAGGAGTGTCCTGAGTCCATGAGCATGTTGTTGTAGGTGTTACCTGCAAAGGTTTTAAGGCAGCATTCATGTGCATTAAAGGAGCATGGAGATAAGAGGTCTTCAGGACGTTAGATAAGGAGGTTGCACAGTCAGAGTTGGGGTAGGGAGCTTACCGTTGGTCATGGCGGGAGAGAGGTGGTCCCTGTCATCGCGTCGTCGTCTGGTGAGATCACGAGAGCCTTGTCTGGTGGGCTGTGCAGGTTGGCCCTCCAACATGGTGATGATGTCCATGCGATCGATGCTCTTCAGGGCCGTGTACAAGCTCTCCACTGGAGAGCAGAGAAAAAGAGGATTTAGTTGTATTTGGAGTATGAATGTGTAGTTTCTAGGAGGGGTGACACCAAATTACCACAATCCCCAAAAAATATTTTGCAATTTCTTATCATATAGCAATAACAATAATATGATGACACAGTAATTATGTAAAGAAAATAGGCAACAATACTCTTAAATTTATTTTTTATTTACAGTAACTGAAGGACAAACTTGTAGAGAAACTCATTGTCCAGTTAAATGTAAATTAATCAAATGAACACACACAGATAAACCAAAAATTGGTACCGTTGAGTGTCAGTATCGATTCCCAGGAACTGGTATCGTATTGTTTCAAATGTGAAATAATAATAATAATATTCCATATTCCATAATAATATTCCATATTCCATAATATTTCCATAATAACAATACATGTGGCCCCCGATCGTATTGTTTCAAATGTGAAACAATACGATACCAATTCCTGGGAATCGATTGGTACCGTTGAGTGTCGGTACCGATTCCCAGGAATTGGTATCGTATTGTTTCAAATGTGAAACAATACGATACCAATTCCTGGGAATTGATATCGTATTGTTTCAAATGTGAAACAATACGATACCAATTCCTGGGAATTGATTGGTACCGTTGAGCGTCGGTATCGATTCCCAGGAATTTGTATCGTAATGTTTCAAATGTGAAACAATTTGATTGTTTCAAATGTGAAACAATTTGATTGTTTCAAATGTGAAACAATTTGATTGTTTCAAATGTGAAACAATTTGATTGTTTCAAATGTGAAACAATTTGATTGTTTCAAATGTGAAACAATTTGATTGTTTCAACTGTGAAACAATTTGATTGTTTCAAATGTGAAACAATACGATACCAATTCCTGGGAATCGATACAGACACTCAACGGTACCAATCGATTCCCAGGAATTGGTATCTTATTGTTTCACATTTGAAACAATACGATACCAATTCCTGGCAATCGATTGGTACCGTTGAGCGTCGGTATCGATTCCCAGGAATTGGTATCGTATTGTTTCAAATGTGAAACAATTTGATTGTTTCAAATGTGAAACAATACGATACCAATTCCTGGGAATCGATACCGACGCTCAACGGTACCAATCGATTCCCAGGAATTGGTATTGTATTGTTTCACATTTGTTTCGGGTTGGGGAGGAGATCTTGCCCCAAGTGGAGGAGTTCAAGTACCTCGGAGTCTTGTTCACGAGTGAGGGAAGAGTGGATCGTGAGATCGACAGGCGGATTGGTGCGGCGTCTTCAGTAATGCGGACGCTGTATCGATCCGTTGTGGTGAAGAAGGAGCTGAGCCGGAAGGCAAAGCTCTCAATTTACCGGTCGATCTACGTTCCCATCCTCACCTATGGTCATGAGCTTTGGGTTATGACCGAAAGGACAAGATCACGGGTACAAGCGGCCGAAATGAGTTTCCTCCGCCGGGTGGCGGGGCTCTCCCTTAGAGATAGGGTGAGAAGCTCTGCCATCCGGGAGGAGCTCAAAGTAAAGCCGCTGCTCCTCCACATCGAGAGGAGCCAGATGAGGTGGTTCGGGCATCTGGTCAGGATGCCACCCGAACGCCTCCCTAGGGAGGTGTTTAGGGCACGTCCGACCGGTAGGAGGCCGCTGGGAAGACCCAGGACACGTTGGGAAGACTATGTCTCCCGGCTGGCCTGGGAACGCCTCGGGGTCCCACAGGAAGAGCTGGACGAAGTGGCTGGGGAGAGGGAAGTCTGGGCTTCCCTGCTTAGGCTGCTGCCCCCGCGACCCGACCTCGGATAAGCGGAAGAAGATGGATGGATGGATGGATGGATTGTTTCACATTTGAAACAATACGATCGGGGTCCACATGTATTGTTATTATGGAAATATTATGGAATATGGAATATTATTATGGAATATGGAATATTACTATGGAATATGGAATATTATTGTTATTATGGAAATATTATGAGAAAAACATGTATTTTGTATTCGATTATTTAATTATTTTGGTAGTTCCCTATATATAATTTTTTATCATTGGCAAACTATCTAAAACAATAAGACAAGTAACACCACTAGCCGTTTTTAGCAGTTCATACTGACTTTTAGCTCTTTTGCCCTCGCGTGTCGCCCACAGGTTAAGTAGTGCAGAGCTCTGCTCCAGCAGAGAATTTGGATTCTCCACGCGAATCTTGTTGATGTCATCCACGCTGAGCTGAAGCTCACGTGCCAACTCTGAGGAAAAGGAATAATACAAAAACTCCCTTGGCTCTTGGTAGGAAAACAAAGCCATTAGAAGCTGGTTTATTCCGCACACAGAGAGACAAGCTAGGGAGACGCGAGGTAAACATGGCATGATTACCAACATGGAAAACATTAGTGTTGACTTACCAGCCCAGCTCAGTCCCAACTGTTCTGCAATGACAGCCATCTTAAGTTCAGTACGCTCCATCGCACTCATTGCAGCTGCAGGAAGCAAAACACACACACTTGACGTTAGCAAGAGGCAAAACTTAGTCGGGCCGCTAGAGTTGATGTACAAGTAACTAACAATTTACAGTCATTTTGTTATGATAATCTATAGCAGGGGTGTCAAACGTACGGCCCGCGAACACGTTTTATCCGGCCCGTGGGATGAGTTTGCTAAATATAAAAATTAACCTTCAAATTTTTAATGAAAGAAACAGCTGTTCGAAATGTGTCCACTGGATGTCACAATAGTAATTATTTGTATCTTTGTAGATGATGCTACATATGTACAAAATAAACCACATGATGTTAGTACATCAGTCGAGGAAAATGATCAAACTACACCAGGGGTCGGCAACCCAAAATGTTAAAAGAGCCATATTGGACCAAAAATACAAAAACAAATCTGTCTGGAGCCGCAAAAAAAATAAAAGCCATATTACATACAGATAGTGAGTCATGACATATAAATTGAATTAAGAGGACTTAAAGGAAACTAAATGACCTCAAATATACCTACAAATGAGGCATTATGATGCAATATGTACATATTGCTAGCCTAAATAGCATGTTAGCATCGATTAGCTTGCAGTCATGCAGTGACCAAATATGTCTGATTAGCACTCCACACAAGTCAATAACATCAACAAAACTCACCTTTGTGCATTCATGCACAACGTTAAAAGTTTGGTGGACAAAATGAGACAGAAAAAGAAGTGGCATAAAACACGTCCTAGAAAGTCGGAGAAAGTTATACATGTAAACAAACTACGATGAGTTCAAGGACCGCCAAAATAAGTAGGACAAACCGGCGCTAGCCAAATACTCGAATCAGTGAAGCATGTTTAATATAAACAACAGTGTGCTTTATAACAATTAGGGAGGTTTGTGTCATGTTTTTCCTCCTACAGAAACCATATTAACACAAAAAATGTTTTTTCCCTCTCATCTTTTTCCATTTTTCATACATTTTTGAAAAAGCTCCAGAGAGCCACTAGGGCGGCGCCAAAGAGCCACATGCGGCTCGAGAGCCGCGGGTTGCCGACCCCCGAACTACATAAACAACATCCTGTAATTTGATTTTGATATAATTTTTTCATCTAGCTAGATTGAAATTTAACACCAATGAGTTGACTGATGAACATTATCACATAATGTATTCAGAAAATATAAATAACGACAAATAAAGTATATATATTATTAACCGCAACAGGTAATTGTAAAAAAAACAACCCCCAACAACATTATGATTTGTACAATTTCAGAATGTGCTTGTTCTATTTTTAAACAAAGAAAACAATCTGAAGTTGTCTTTATTTTTAAGTTATCGTGCCGTGATTTCACCAGTCCGGCCCACTTCAGAGTAGACTTTTCTCCATGTGGCCCCCGATCTAAAATTAGTTTGACACCCCTGGTCTATACATTCAATGGTAGCTAACATTAATAGCTAAACTTTGCTCTCATTAGTTGACCACACACAAAGCTAATGTACCGTATGTGCATGTGTGTTACGTACGGAAGTAGTTTATGTCATTAAATGCTAAAAACCGGAAGAGGTTGTAATGCGTAAAACACTTTGGAAATTTAGTGCCCTCTAGGCATCCGCATGAAGGTTGCAAATAGCCCCTTTAAGCCAAACAAGAAAGAAAATATCCTAGATAACTTAAACTTGACTCGTAGTACAGGCTCTTAGTCTGCAAGAGAATGTGTTATCAAGTTAGCGTCTTTGTTTATATGTAGTGAGTATTTAGACCTCTATTAAGATTTAGTTAAAAAAAAAAAAAAAAATTGAATAGCGACATTTCCTGGGGTAATTGGACACATTTAGAGACTGTGATTGATTGATTGATTGATTGATTGAAAGATTGATTGAGACTTTTATTTGTAGATTGCACAGTACAGTACATATTCCGTACAATTGTACACTAAATGGTAACCAGTGTTGGGACTAACGCGTTACAAAGTAACGCGTTACTGTAACGCCGTTAGTTTCGGCGGTAACTAGTAATCTAACGCGTTATTTTTTTATATTCAGTAACTCAGTTACCGTTACTACATGATGCGTTACTGCGTTATTTTACGTTACTTTTTATGTAGTATAAAGTGTGTTTAATCGGAGGGCTGCTGTGTCATCGTTCTGATTCTTCTTGTGTCACAAGCCGGAGAAGAGAGAGAGACACGCGCTCTGTGTGTGAGTGTGGGTGTGAGTGTGGGGAGGGAGGAGAGGGGGGCGTGTCTGATCATGGCGGAGCCAGAAGTCGAGTTTGCTAACATGGAGATATTTTCACTACTTTTCTTTTGTCGAGCACAAAGAAAATAATTTAGTTAAATGTAAATTGTGCTTTGGATCAAAGATGCCATCTACTGCCCAAAACAGCAATTCAAATCTGCTGAAACAAGCTACATAGCAACATGCTTCGACGAAGCTAGTAAGGAGAGATAGAGACTCTAATGACACTTTACCTCCACCACCACCACTTCAGGATTAACTCTGCCTCTGCTCATCTTTCAGCACTGAAGGTACACACACTCTGTCAATCAATGTTCCCTCTAATTGTTCATGTGTGTGAGCAAACGCAAAAACTCCCTGAGCATTGAGTGGAGCCCATGTGAGCAACATCACACGTGCACACTGTGGCTACACCAGCAGCACACCTGTCCCAAACATGACTAAATATCAAGTTCAATCTCCATCCATCCATCCATCCATTTTCTACCGCTTGTCCCTTTCGGGGTCGCTGGAGCCTATCTCAGCTGCATTCGGGCGGAAGGCTGTGTACACACTGGACAAGTCCCCACCCATCGCAGGGCCAACACAGATAGACAGACAACATTCTCTTATTATTATAATCAAATGACAGCAGTCATTTCCATTTCTAATATAAGTGTTTAGGCCCACTTACAATGACAATAACAACAAATATTGTTTTTCATGAACTGTGTACTTGTATTGTTTGTCTAGGTGGAGGTCCTGCTTTGGAAATAGTTTGTACCCCTTTCATTTAGTTCCCATTAAAACATTCACATGTTGCACAATGAGATGTAAGCAGGGGATCATGTGTACATTCCTGCAACTTCCTGTTTGTAAAAAATATATTTTTATTAGTATGTATTTAATATATTAACAGCATTTAATGATTAATATTTATAAATTAAGATTCCTAATAAATGACACTAGAATAGGCACACATTTGATTGGTAAATCATAGAGTAACGACCTGGAATTACACTTTATGTGTGGTGTTGGAGTTGTCCGACTTTTTGTGTGGCTGTAAACGCATCACTGGCTAAGTGCCATATGTGCATGTGTTGGCGGAAGTGAGAAAGAGCGAGCGGCTGCTGCTGATATAACAGTGATGTGTTTATGGCCGACAATAAAGAGTTTTGCTCAGTAAAGTGATGGATGGAATTCATGTCCTCAAAGCGTCTCGACAGACGTATTATTATATTTGAACAATGATGACGAAAATGGTTTTCTCTGTCGTGTCCGTGTCGTGTCGAAAATTGTTATGCGCTTATTTTTTTATTTGATTTTGTGCGTGGCATAGATTTGTCGTGCGCAGAGGACGCTTGAGCAGTGCGCAATTGCACAGGCGCGCTCCTTAGAGGGAACGTTGCTGTCAATTCTCTTATATACTCTTTCATTTTAGACTTCTAGAGTGTTTGATCATCACATCACTCTAAATGTATAGACTATAAAGTTCACAAACATAAAGAGGGATGCTAGTGGGCCAGGCCAATCTTTCCTTATCTCTAAACTAAAACTGGGGAAATGTGTAGAGTGTTCTGGGCTTCAGACATGATTTTGTGTCAGAATTTCTTGAGGAAAAAATGCCTGGTTAGGCTTTGTGTATGTAGTGTGTGCCTTTCTTGCTTTACAGCTATGCTGTTATTATGCTGTTTGTTACTTATGTATGTTATGTTGCAGCTATTTAAAATAGTTTTGTCAATTTGTTCTGGCCAGAAAGAAATTGACCTTTGTAACATATCTTTGTCTTTCTGTGTTGTATGTCGACCACATTGCTTAGCAGAGTTCAGTGATACAAATGTATGTCAAGTTGATCAACAGATTGTATTATTCTCCAGTGCAATAACAGTACTGAAATAAAGGCTAAAAGGGCATTAATTGGAGCTTTAAAAAAAAAAGAAGAAAAAAAGAAGCAACTAAATAGTTACTTTTCACAGTAACGCATTACTTTTTGGTGTAAGTAACTGAGTTAGTAACTGAGATACTTTGGAAATGAAGTAACTAGTAACTATAACTAGTTACTGTTTTTCAGTAACTAACCCAACACTGATGGTAACACCCGAATAAGTTTTTCAACTTGATTAAGTCGGGGTCCACGTCTAACATTGAGCATGTGTCACTCATTTCAACAAGTAGCCTATACTGCTCTTTTGTAATTTCTATGTCATTTGCATTGTTTTCTGCATGTAAAACTACAATTGTTCGCTACACCTTTTGCTTCCAAAAAAATTGCATGCTCATGCCTCATGGCCAATTATGCAAATTAGAAGATGACGTCATCTATCCTCCCAAACACTGACTGTTTTGCTGTTTGTACGTGAGTGAGCAGAATTATGCAAACATATTTCCATGACACTTGTTGCATTGGTTATTTGAATACCAAGGAGAAAAGAATACTAAAACATTCCTAATTGTAATTGTTGATAACGATTTTTTTTAAGTACTATGTATACAAATAGGGCTTCACGGTGGCAGAGGGGTTAGTGCATCTGCCTCACAATACGAAGGTCCTGAGTAGTCTTGGGTTCAATCCCGGGCTCGGGATCTTTCTGTGTGGAGTTTGCATGTCCTCCCCGTGACTGCGTGGGTTCCCTCCGGGTACTCCGGGTTCCTCCCACTTCCAAAGACATGCACCTGGGGATAAGTTGATTGGCAACACTAAATTGGCCCTAGTGTGTGGATGTGAGTGTGAATGTTGTCTGTCTATCTGTGTTGGCCCTGCGATGAGGTGGCGACTTGTCCAGGGTGTACCCCGCCTTCCGCCCGATTGTAGCTGAGATAGGCTCCAGCGCCCCCTGCGACCCCAAAGGGAATAAGCGGTAGAAAATGGATGGATGGATGGGGATGGATGTATACAAATATATGGTATATTATTTTTAGCTTTCTTTTTTCTTTTGTGCAAAATATGTGTTTTGTGCGCAAAACTATCTTCTTATAGCAGGGGGGTGTCCAACTCGTTTTTATTAAGGGCCACATCGCAATTATGTCGACCCTCTTACGGCCGCTTGTAACAGTGAATATGTATGAATATAAATGTGGAGCAGCTCTTTTTTATTGTCATTTTTTTCACTAACAGATTGATGGATACATTGCTTTGAAATTGTAAGTCAGGGCGACGAGCAAATATTTAAGTATTTATTTTTGATAACCAAAAAAGAAAAAAAATGCTTTGAATATGTTGTTGCATTATCACATAATATTAAAGTGTAGAACATATGCAATTCCATTTTCTGTCAAAGAAAGAAAAACTATATTAGCCAAAAAGTGCTTTATTATTTCCTGCCTTTTTTGCAGGCCACATTAGTAATAAAATGGCAGGCAACATTAAATGATATTCAATTACGTGACATGCCAGATCTGGGCCGCGGGGGCCTTGAGTTTGGCACCTGTGTTATAGCCTTTTTATTATTACTTTCCTAATCCTATGAATTACTTTCATCTTTCTTTCATTCCCTTTTATTTCAGTCATGTTTGTTTTTGTCCTGTTTTCATGTACATTGTACAGTAGGGAAGGGATTCCTATGGCCCCATTCCTGGGTAGATCTCGCCTGAGAAGAAGGGGGGCAGGTGTGATGCCTTCACAATGTGGAATATATATGTTTTTTTTGTCAATCACTTTTTATTGACAGAGGATATAGCCGTTTTCCATCCATGTAGTGTAAAGCCAGAAATGAAGAGTGGAAATAATGTGTAGTGAAGTAGTTGCCCGTAGGTCCCTTTTTAGGTGTGGGTATTTCCTCCCCCTCTCCTCAGAGGAAACTTGGGAAGCTTCAAGGATTGTTCGTGTCTTCACTCTTCTTAAACATTGCCTGTGTTTTCCAGGTCAGTAATGTTGTGAAATACATTTGATAATTAAACACCTTATAATTCAAATGTAATATGATTCAGCGACAGAGATTGATGTTTTAGTGCCTTTAGACTTTAATACCACTGTGTGTTAGCATCTAGCTAGCTCTTCTTTGCGTGTGGGTCAGTTGAGAGCAGTTAACCCTTCTTATGCCAACCGAAGAGCACTGCAGTGTGTATATATAGTTCTGTGTTGTAAAGAAATACTCTTCTATCTTTATCTCACACGAGGTCATATTATTATCTGTGTAAATATGTTATTGTTGTTTCTTATATTTGTAAATAGATAATGAACTGAGTGATGTGGATACATTTTGTTTGACTCCAAGTGTACTTCCCAAGGACATTTCATGTCTAAATCAATCAATCAATCAATGTTTATTTATATAGCCCTAAATCACATGATACTTCCCCATTTGTGAAAGAGTTTATTACTCAAGATGTTTCTGTAACAACAATATATAGAAATGTGAATATACAGAAGTATATACCATTATAATAGCTATTGTGCTATGAGGAAGATATGTTTTGAGAATGTAATATTGAATTTAGAGAATAACAATGATATTGTCATTGAGGATTATAGGAAATATATATAATGTGTAATAAAGAGAGGAAACTTGGGAAGCTTCAAGGATTGTTCGTGTCTTCACTCTTCTTAAACATTGCCTGTGTTTTCCAGGGGTTAGACTATGAACACAACCTTTTGTCTACTGAACTCACACGCCTGTGAGACCTGTAACACAGGCTTAAGTATTTTGCAATCCAATCTGTTGAAAAGGATGGACAGTACCACTCTACATAGCAACTGACGCTGTGTTTGAAGTTGGAATTGCCACAAAACACATTTTAAGATATTCAACACTAAGTGGATAGTGCACCCCCCAATTCGTCACGTTTCATGTGTCAGGTAAACCGCAACGAATGGGACCATATGAATCCCCTTCCTGCTGTATGGTGCAACCTTGGAATTTCCCCAATGTTGAAGTTTTTTTTTTATTCCTACTTTAAAACAGTTATATAAAGTAGGGGTTAGTGTTGTCCTGATACCAATATTTTTGTACTGGTACCAGTACCAAAATTATTTCGATATTTTCGGTACTTTTCTAAACAAAAGGGAACACAAAAAAATTGCATTATTGGCTTTATTTTAACAAAAAAGCTTACCGTACATTAAACATTAATTTCTTACTGCAAGTTTGTCCTTAAATAAAATAGTGAACATACAAGACAACTTGTCTTTTAGTAGTAAGTAAACAAACAAAGGCTCCTAATTAGTCTGCTGACATATGCAGTAACATATTGTGTCATTTTCCATTTTATTATTTTGTCAACATTATTAAGGACAAGTGGTAGAAAATTAATTATTACTCTACTTGATCATTTACTGTTAATATCAGCTTACTTTCTCTTTTAACATGTTCTGTCTACACTTCTGTTAAAATGTAAAAAAAAAAAAACACTTATTCTTCTCTTCTTTGATACTTTAGATTAGTTTTGGATGATACCACAAATTTAGGTATCAATCCGATACCAAGTGGTAACAGGATTATACATTGGTCATATTCAAAGTCCTCATGTGTCCAGGGACATAATTCCTGAGTTTATAAACATAATATGAATAAAAAAAAAACGAAAGAGGATGTTGTGATGCCAAAAAATATTGACGTAATCATAGTAGTATCGACTAGATACGCTCCTGTACTTGGTATCATTACAGCTAGAGAGCTACGGTGTGTAGTGAAGCATGTTTAGCTCTTCCTCATCCTGCAGGGATGATACTTGTAAGAAACTTACTTTATTTGTCGCCATGGAGGCGAGGATTAGTGATTTAGAAGTAGCTACAACACTGCCGACTGGGCCTGAACTTTAGCCGCTAGCTAGCGAGCCATGTCGTAAAGCACCTCTTCCTGAGGGCCTTTCAGTGTTATAACTTCACCTTTATCATCAGTTTTTAAGCCAAAATGCGTCCATTCTCCCTTTTCTGTCTACACACTGTGTCTGCTTGTGAGTACCGTATTTTCCGCACTATAAGGCGCACCGGATTATAAGGCGCACCTTCAATGAATGGCATATTCCAAAACTTTGTTCATATATAAGGCGCACCAGATTATAAGGCGCACCTTCAATGAATGGCATATTTCAAAACTTTTTTTCATATATAAGGTGCACCGGATTATAAGGCGCACCTGTGCATCCATTAGATGGAGGTGCGCTAAAGGGAATGTCAACAAAACAGTCAGATAGGTCAGTCAAACTTTATTAGTAGATTACGAACCAGCGTTCTGACAACTCTGTTCACTCCCAAAATGAATAAACAGCTGTTTTATTATTTTCCCTGAGGTAAAGTCAGTGACGTGGTGTTTTGTTTATCTTTTAACAACAGCAAGGTATAACATGTAGTGCAACATTTATATCACATAGTGGAGGGGAACTTTTCCCTGATTCAATAAACATGTAAAAAACAGTGATGCTGTTACGGTAAATCAAACGTTAGTGCAATCACAATATAGTAACACTCGGAATAGTGCAGAGCAATAACAATATATCAATAACTCAACGTTGCTCAAACGTTAATGTCACAGAAAATAAACATGTAAAGCTCACTTTATGAAGTTATTGCTCATCCACGAATCCCTCAAATTCTTCTTCTTCAGTGTCCGAATTAAACAGTTGGACGGATACGGCATCCAACATGGCTCCGTCTCGTCGAAGTCGTCATTAATGGAGTCAGTGTCGCTGCTGCTCTATTCCCGTGTTCTACTGCGTGACTAATCGTCTTAAGCGTCGTAAGCGTGTCTCTTAATAGGAGCCATTTTGGGGTCTTTACATAAACAAACAAATTAGTTAAAGTTAAAGTCCCAATGATTGTCACACAATACTAGGTGTGGTGAAATTTGTCCTCTGCATTTGACCCATCCCCTTGTTCACCCCCTGGGAGGTGAAGGGAGCAGTGGGCAGCAGTGGGCAACAGCGGTGCTGCGCCCGGGAATCATTTTTGGTGATTTAACCCCCAATTCCAACCCTAGATGCTGAGTGCCAAGCAGGGAGGTAATGGGTCTCATTTTTATAGTCTTTGGTATGACTCGGCCGGGGTTTGAACTCACAACCTACCGATCTCAGGGTGGACACTCCAACCACTAGGCCACTGAGTAGGTAAATGGAAACCAAAACGGCACGCCTCGCGCAGTCATATATCCCAGCATGCACCGCGCGCTTCTTCTTCTTCTACGGGGGCGGCTGCTTACCGTAGAAGAACGGGGGAAAAATAAGTTGGCTGCTGTTTACCGTAGTTGCGAGACCTAAACTTTATGAAAATGAAGTTTAGGTTTGTTGTGGCTCAATATTGGTCCATTATAAGGCGCACTGTCAGCTTTTGAGAAAATTGGAGGTTTTTAGGTGCGCCTTATAGTGCGGAAAATACGGTACTCTGTGATTGTGCGCTACCAAACATGCTCGTCTGCTCGTAAAACCAGCAATGACACCACGTGACGATGGCGGGGTGCGGGACCGGTACTTTTCAGAGGCGGTATAGTACCGAATATGATTCATTAGTATCGCGGTGTTATACTAATACCTGTATACCGTACAACCCTAGTAGAGGGTACAGATTCATCTAATGTGTTAATAGTCAGAAAATAATTAGATGCTTCGTACCCATGGCAGGTTCATTCAGGGCGCTGTATCGTTCTCTCAAAGCCAACGGGGTCAGAGTTCGCCTGCGGTCTTCACTTCCAATAATCTACCAATCCAGTGAAGAAGAATATGAGTTATTATCTAAAGAAGAGTGTTGTGTTGATGTGAGTTGCACCGTACCTTGATACACGGAGGCATGGTGATGTTGAGGTTACACAGGACATGTTGGCTGTCTTCATACTTGGTGGTCTTACGCAGGAAGGACAGGAAGCCGGCGGGCTCTTTGCTGCTGTCTCTCACCTAGCACACACGCACAGTAAGACCAATGAAGACCGGAACGTTCAAATAGGTGCCGTTACCTTAACAGAGACAGGAAGTCTGTTATCTCTGAAGGCCTGGAAGCTGAAGCAGCGAGGCTGCTGGGCTGCCTTCCGCACAGGCACCAGATTCCCTGAGCATTCCAGGTGAAGCGGCATTCCCTCCATTACCTGTGAGCGGCAAAACACAGGCAGGGGTTGAAACTAGAGTTTGACCAGGTCACGTCCTGAGGATAAGGCTGGAACAGACCTCAATGTCTCTGCTGCGGGCCACCTCTGTGAAGTTCTCGTGCTGTTCCAGCGTTTTATCCATCTTGTCGTCCGTCATGCAGTAGCAGCGTAGTCGGCCTTCCCGCAGCTCGTTCATCTTTGCGAAAACAACAAACTTTGCCATGTAAGGTACAGCGGACAGCTCTTTGTAGAGGAGGTTGGCGAAGGACACCGACTCTGCTGTGCGGGGACAGTCTGCCAGCCAGAAGCTGAGAGAGAATAAGCCATCATTATTTTTCTTTAATACTGTATATGACCATACTTGCCAACCCTTCCGATTTTCCCGGGAGACTCCCGAATTTCAGTGCTCCTCCCGAAAATCTCCCAGAGTGACCATTCTCCCGAATTTCTCCCGATTCCCACCCGGACAACAATGTTGGGGGCGTGCCTTAAAGGCACTGCCTTTAGCTTCCTCTACAAACTGTCGTCACATCCGCTTTTCCTCCATACAAACAGCTAGGCGGCCCAGTCACATAATATATGTGGCTTTCACACACACTTAAGGGAATGCAATGCATACTTGATCAACAGCCATACAGGTCACACTGAGGGTGGCCGTATAAACAACTTTAACACGGTTACAAATATGCGCCACACTGTGAACCCACACCAAACAAGAATGACAAACACATTTCGGGAGAACATCCGCACTGTAACACAACATAAACACAACAGAACAAATACCCAGAACCCCTTGCAGCACTGACTCTTCAATATACACCCCCGCTACCACCAACCCCCCCCCCCCCCACCTCAATACCATAGCCCTCCCCCCACCCCATCTCCCGAATTCGGAGGTCTCAAGGTTGGCAAGTATGTATATGACACAAAAATATACAGTATGCAGTACATTGGTACCTCAACTTAAGAGTGCCCTAACTTAAGAGTGTTTTGAGATAAGAGCTGTCTCTCGGCTCATTGGTATGCTTGAAGTTGCAAGCAAACATTTGAGTTCCAAGCATCCCCGACATTAGTTGGTGTAGCAAATGTCACAGTGCACCCTGTAAGATCCGACCAAAACATACTGTGACTTACTCGCGAGCATTAGCTTATAGCAAGAGATGGACATAACTTTTTTTTCCAACTATGGGAAGGAACAAACTGAGCGTGAAGAACAGTGCTGAGGAGAAGAAGTGGATAATCTTCCTTGAATTAAAGAAATAAATCATCTATCTTGTCCAGGGTGTACCTCGCCTTCCACCCGAATGCAGCTGAGATAGTCTACAGCACCCCCGCGACCCCAAAAGGGACAAGCGGTAGAAAATGGATGGATGGATGGATCATTAAACACATGACGGAGCGTGTTGCCAACTCGGCGAAGCAATTGTCACTCCTAGTCTGCACCATACTGAAGCAGAATTAATTAATTAAGTTAATTAATTTAACTGTGTTTATGTTGTGTATAATGTGTATTTATAATATGTTGTACAAAGGACATTTCATAATTTTCCTAAGTTCATCTTGTACATTGTTTATAGGGTTAGGCGCAATAAGTGTTCAACTTCAGCCTAAACCCTTTCGGTCTGCAACATTTTCCTTTTCAATCTATGAATGTACAACTGTTTGTTTATTTTGTTGACGATTGACCGAAGAATAATAAACTAATAATATAGAATGAGTCTAATGCCAGCCAGCAATGTTAAAATATCTAAATGGTAGACATGTATCCATGAAATTATGAAAAAGCTGGGGATGGCGTGTTTAAGAGAGAAACAGCAGGAAGGAGCGACCGTAGAAGTCCAATCTCCAAGGTAACTGCTGTACATTATTATGAGATTACTTCATAAAACTACTGTTTTATGAAGTTTTCTCTTTAAAAATGCACTTTACATGTTAAAGTTGTGCTGTTTTGGACAAGCACGAAATAAAGTGATTTCCAATTAACTTCATCGATTTCAAAGACATTGCTTTGAAACACAAGTGTTTTGGGTTAAGAGCAGTGTTCTAAAAATTACTTTTAAAAAGTAATTAATTATAGTAAATCGTTACTTTAACAAAAAAGTATTTGAAAAACTAATGGAACTACTCTTTAATACATGTAATTAATTACTATGGAAGGTAATTAATGTTAATTAAAAAAACAAAAACTTCAAATATCTGGCATATGCAGTTGAGAGACGTATAATGTGAGAGCACAGTGTGCGTGTGTGGGCATTTAAAAGGCGGGGCCTGTTGCCGAGTGATGTATGATGTCATTGAGGGTTCAGCTGTGTTTGTTAGCTTTAGCAGTTAGCAGCTGTTTTGAATCTTTTGACGGGATTGTGTTTCCTCTGGTTAATAAAGAGATTGAATGTGCTTCGATGGCTGTCATAGCTTCTTGTCAACAAACGGCGTATTGTTTGGATGGCATGTTTGTCACTTCAATCATTGATTTGTTGTTCATTATTTCCATTGTGTAAATGTTGCGTATGCTGTGTCACAGTGTGATGTTGCCTCTTCGTATTTGATATCAAATTCCTTTTAGTGCGGTTCTGCTTGTTGATTTCACTCTTAAAAAGATATTAGCTGCAATAAACTTGCTGCACTTATGACGCTGTCTTGTTGTTGATATAAAACCACATCAAAGGTAGCGTCCCACGCAGTGATGCGCAAGTTACTTGGAAAACGTAGTAAGCTAAGCTACAATTTACTCTCGATTAAATGTAGCTAAACTACAGGGGAAGCTATCTCCGGAGAATAGTAGTAAGCTCCACTACAATCTACATGGCAAAAGTAGCTTGCTACATCAACACTACATTTAACAGCATTTCTATCTAGGATCCCACATGTTTAATATAATGTTAATGTAACACGGACCCAATAAGGGTCCTTTACTATTAACTGTCATTAAGCTGTCATTTAACTGGGGACACCATACAACTATCTCTAGGGGTCACCACACCCCACTGTATGTATTTATTTAGTTTGTGTCAGGCTTGTCAGACAAAACTAAACACAGTCAAACTGTCAGGGACAAGCCTGACAGTTTGACTGTGTTTAGTTTTTTCTCTGCGTTTGTCTTAGTTTTCTGTCAGCGCTTTTATTTTGTCTTTATTTCCTACTTGTCTCCCTGAGTGCTGTGTCCCCTCAGCTGTGGCTGATTGGCACCTGGCCACACCTGGTGTCAATCAGCCAGCTGCTATTTAAACCTGCCTTCCCCTCCAGTCAGTGCTGGATTATTATGTCAAGGTTTGTTGTTGACGAACCCCAAGATGCAGAGATGGCAGCAGGCTTGGTACAAGAAAACATGGTTTTAATGTTCAAAAATAAGAAAAGGAAAACACGAACCAGAAACAGGAGTCAGGATCCAGGGAAAGCTTAACGCACACAGCTAGCAACGACAGCATACAGCAAACAACGACACGACAGGTAGGAACGACAATAATCCAGCACTGACTGGAGGGGAAGGCAGGTTTAAATAGCAGCTGGCTGATTGACACCAGGTGTGGCCAGGTGCCAATCAGCCACAGCTGAGGGGACACAGCACTCAGGGAGACAAGTAGGAAATAAAGACAAAATAAAAGCGCTGACAGAAAACTAAGACCAACGCAGAGAAAAAACTAAACACAGTCAAACTGTCAGGGACAAGCCTGACAGTTTGGCTTTTCTTAGGCCCACCCCTATAATGTTATTCATTTTCTCTACCTACAGTAAAATAATAGCATCTATCTATATCTTGACCAAAAAAAAAACTATGACTTGTGTTTGGGAACAGTTGATAATGGTAATGTGCAGTATGACTTCTCATGAACTCAACTCACCTTAATGGGTGTTCCACGTCTTAGATGCAGACAGCAGTTATAATTTTGGTCTACAGAGTAAACAACGAAAAATGTCTTCATATTTGTTTACTTACTATGGTAAATTATTTATTTATTATTTATTTATTCACTGTTCTGATACAGAGAACAAAGAACTGAAATACCATTGGTATGGTATGAAAAGGGGTAGGATTAAATAAGCTCAGCTTCTTCCTACTCCATTTCGGACGTGCTGTAATGAAAAAACTGGAAATATGTGATGCGCTACATTGTATCGTATGCATGTTCGAAATAAATTTAAACTGAACTGAATTAAGGTTTTGGCCATTGTTTTCTCATAACGCATACATTTGTCTAAATATGGACAAGGACATGCATTATTGTGTGTTTCCTGTATGTCATCTTCATCACTAAAGGAAAAATCCATCTGCCATTTTCAAGTAGGTTTATTTTTTTAATTTTTTGAGTCATCAGCTTGAAGCGTCCCTCTGTCTCCGACTCCCTCGTCATCATGTGACATGAATGCCAGACGGTTATGAATTTGCTTACTAGTTTTGATGACCTGCCTTATCTTGCCTCTGATTTGCCAGTCCGTAATATTTCGCCCTAAAATAAGCCAATTGTGACTCATCATAAGAACACCAACCAATCACCATGGATTTTTCTCAGTATGTATGGATGTTCTCATTCATCCAGGTCATTTTATTTTCTCCATAATTGTTTTCTATTTTCTCTCTTTATTGCTTGTAACTTTGATGTAAGCTACCTTGCTACATGGGTCTAAAAGTAGCTAAGTTACCGTCAAGCTACTGGAAAATGCAGTTAAGCTGCGTAGCTTAGCTACATGTAGCGAGTTACTGCCCATCACTGGTCCCACGTTACATCACACTATCACTATCACTTTGTTGTAATGGACCTAAATATAATTAATTAGATTACTCGTTACTAGTAAAAGTAACGGCGTTATTATATAACACAGGTATTATGAACACTGGTTAAGAGCTTCTTCACAGAACTAATTAAGCTCATAAATTGAGGTAGTACTGTATTAGGAATACCTAGGCCAGTGATTCTCTAACTGTAGCTTGTGTACCACTAGTGGTACGCAAGCTCTATCTAGTGGTACGCCAAATAAGTCTCTAAATATTTAATGTATATGGAATATCATTGTTGATGATTTTAGTGCATTTTGTCTAATGTTACAGTGGCCAAACATATTAAATATAATTGTTAAATAAAACCTGTTTCCTTGTTTTTAATGAATATCTAGACCTAGTACGCTACTGTATTTTAATGATGGTTATTAAGGTGGTACTTTTTGAAAAAAGTTTGAGAACCACTGACCTATAGGCAATGGAATAAGATTCTGTATGAAAACATCTGCCGAAACACTGATCATCGTCAGAGGTCTTAAAGAGACTCAGTCATGCAAAAATGACTTTTTGATGATATCATAATAGTAATGGCCAACCATGACCATACATACAAACAATACAAACATAACCTCTCTCACTTGCTTTGTTTCTTCACAGGGAACAATGAGTTTTTAGGTTTTTATGACATCATGAGCAAAAAACATCCATCCCCATGGACTGCTTCTGACCCACCGAGCTAGATGAGTATACTTAACCCTATGGGGACATTTGATTTGAAATATCATTGACATTCAATTTTAATCATCTTCAAAACCAAACAGGACATAAAGGTCCTTCCGTTTTTATATATATATATATATATATATATATATATATATATATATATATATATATATATATATATATATACAGTACAGGCCAAAAGTTTGGACACACCTTCTCATTCACAACACAACTGATGGTCCCAACCCCACAGATAAAGCAAGAAATTCCACTAATCAACCCTGATAAGGCACACCTGTGAAGTGAAAACCATTTCAGGTGACTACCTCTTGAAGCTCATCCAGAGAATGCCAAGCGTGTGCAAAGCAGTATTCAGAACAAAGGGTGGCTATTTTGAAGAAACTAGAATATAAAACATGTTTTCAGTTATTTCACCCTTTTTTTGTTAAGTACATAACCCCACATGTGTTCATTCATAGTTTTGATGCCTTAAGTGATAATCTACAATGTAAATAGTCATGAAAATGAAGAAAACGCATTGAATGAGAAGGTGTCCAAAATGTTGGCCTATATATATATATATATATATATATATATATATATATATAAACACACACACACATTATTACACACACGCACGCACGCACGCACGCGCACACACACACACACACACACACACACACACACACACACACACATATATATATATATATATATATATATATATATATATATATATATATATATATATATAAATAAAAATCAAATCAAAAAAATAAATATATATATATATGTATGTGTATATATATATATATATATATATATATATATATATATATATATATATATATATATATATATATATATGTATCATACTTGCCAACCTTGAGACCTCCGATTTCGGGAGGTGGGGGGGTGGGCGTGGTCGGGGCATGGTTGGGGCATGGTTGGGGGCGTGGTTAAGAGGGGAGGAATATATTGACAGCTAGAATTCACCAAGTCAAGTATTTCATACATATACATATATATACATATACATATATATAAATATATATATATATATATATATATATATATATATATATATATACATACATCCTGAAAATATGCAAACACTGTGTTTGGATAATTGATACTTCAAACTTGCATAAATAAATATTAAGGAATATAACATAACTTGGCTTCTGAGAGCTTCAAAATGTAATGAATAAAATGCTAAAGTTGTTGATAAACAAGCAATTATTTTAATAATTAAATATGGTCATTTTAAATGAATTATTATGATAATTTAAAATTAATTATTTCAAATATGTTTATTTTAATGTATAATTCTATGGCTGGATGTAATAAGGAGTCATAAAAAATAAAAAATAAAAATACAATTCATTTTGATGTTTTTAGCAAAATATAGTAAAAATGTATTTAGTAGTTTTTTTTTGTAATTAATAAATATCTCTAGTCTGGATGATTTAGTTCTTGTCACCCTGTTGTCCTTCCGTCGTGAAAAAAGGCTGTCCTCACTCAGGTCCGCATGGAGCTGGAGGGGGCGTGGCCTCCAGCTCCGGCTGAAAATCGGGAGATTTTAGGGAGAATATTTGTCCCGGGAGGGTTTCGGGAGAGGCGCCGAATTTCGGGAGTCTCCCGGAAAATTCGTGAGGGTTGGCAAGTATGATATATATATATATATATATCTATATATATATATGTATCGAATCCGAGAGAGAGAGAAAAATCCCAATAACATATAATCAAACCAACAAAAATATTTAACATGTATTTTTAATGTTGACCCTTTTGAAGGACTTTTGATCAGATAATGTCACAGGTTTAAATGAGTAAAATAACTAATGTGACAACGGTGACGTCATCTGCTCAAAAGGCCCTCAATTGATAAAAATAAAAATTAATTAAAATAGACATGTTTGGTATTTTTGTTTAGGGATGAAGTTAATTGAGATATTTATGCAAAGAAAGTTAATAAAAAAAAAGGCAAAATGTTTTGTCCTTTCAAAAATGAAGGACTTTTACATTCTGTTTGGCTTTGGGGTATTGTTGAATAACTGCCAGTGTGTTGTTTACCAAGAAGAGAGTTGGATATAGATATTTCAACATTTAACATAAAAAAACCCTCTTTGTAAAAATCATGTTTAATAAAGGAACGCAACAAAAATTATAGACAAAAATACTGCAAACATTTATTGAAAGGACAAAAAAAGGCCAGCCTTTGTCCCCTGAAGGCTAACAAAAAAAGGCTTTACTACACAATTTTAAATAAAATATATGAATCTGTCATATAAATGTGTAAGCAGTAAATTTGATCATTTAATTTTTTCTTCAGCGGATATGCTAACTTAGCATGATGTTGCTGTTAAATGTGGCTCTATGGTTAGCACTGCAGCTAATATAGCTATGCTAACGTTTGTGTACTAGCTCCTGTTCCCACTCCCTAATGTTACATTGACGTATGTGATATAAGACATCTATCACATTGGACAAGTGTTTAATGTATACGTAAAAAGTGGATAAAGTGCACTATGGTGCTCTTTTATCCTTCGGATCCGTGCACTAGCTGACATTCACCACTCATTAGCATTTAAGGCTACAAAAACACAAATTGAGTTTATTCAGTAGAGCTTACCAAAGGCACTTTGAAATGGTTTAAACTAGTCCACAGATTTTAGGCAACAAATTTGGACCTTAGACTTTAATTACTGCTACTCACCGTGCGGACACGTTTGTTGTAAAGCTAGCACAAGAGCTAGCATACATTAGCTTGGTGGTACCAGTAATGTCCTCCCACTGGGCTGCAGCTGTTCCACCTAGGTAGCACATACAGGAAGGTAGATCACAGTCAATTTATTAAATGTTTTTAATGTACGTTTGCAGTACCTATGACAGAGCAAAGAAGTCGCAGACTGGTGGTGTCGCCCTCCCCGGAGTCTCGAGGGCTTTCCTTCCAAGATGGCGGCAGGGGAATGCGAAGGCCGATGGGTCGGTGGAACTTGCGCCGCCGAGGCTCCACCGTCACCACGGGACTAAAGTTGGCCTGGTTACCCAGCAGCTTGGCCACCAGCTCATCTGGAACGGGCTGAGCCTGGGGTCAAAGGTTAGTGATGGAGAGGTGCAAGACAACGTGGAACAGATTTACACGCACAAGCCATGGAGAGCCAAGTCATGAGAAGAATTGAAAGAAAAGGAAAAAAAAAAAAAAGAGGAACAAATTACATATGACAAAAAGAGACGACAAAAATAAACGCAATAAATCATTTTTATTATGGTGTGTCAACATTGATATCAGTTATAAAGATTCTATATTTCAATGGAGCAGCAACAGAACATAAACCTAAAATATAACCACGTCATTCATATATTTACAGCTTACAACAAGAGTGGTGGCATTTAGGTTTAAGAACACTTCATTAGCGTATCATAAAAAAGGTCCTTACATGCATGTTTATACTACTTTATCTTTAAGTCTTGATTTATTTTTCACATATTCTGACCTGTTTTCACATTTCTGGTTGGTTTCTGAATCGTAATCTGTCAAGGTTTGTTAAAAAGTGAATGCAACCAACAAAACAAAAAAATCATATCGCAATAAAATCTAAGCATATATGGAACATAAAGTGGAAAAAATAAAATACTTTTAATAATTGAGTTCTCTGATCATCAAAAAGTGGAAAAAAGTTCTATACATATGTACCTCAACTTAAGAGCTGTCTCTCGGCTAATTGTTATGCTTTATATCGAGAGCAAAAGTCTGAGTTACAAGCATCGCCACCATTAGTTGGCCTGGCAAATGAAACCCTGCCCAAAGCATCTGGTCTTACTTGCTAGCATTAGCTTACAGCTAAAGGTGGATATCATTTTGATTTTGAGTGTGAAGGACAGTGCTGAGAAAAAGAAATGGATGATATTAATTGGGTTGAAGAAAGAAATAATGGAAAACATCATCACCAACTTGGCGAATCAATTTGAGTGTAAAACTGCTAGTCTGCAACATACTGGAGATAGAATAACATCTAAATTGCAGACATTTATCCATGAAAATATAGAAAAGCTGCCAATTATGTGTTTGACACAGAAGCAGCTGGGAGGAGGTACCACAGAATATCCATACTTGCCAACCTTGAGACCTCCGATTTCGGGAGGTGGGGGGGCGTGGTTGGGGGCGTGGCTAAAAGGGGAGGAGTATATTTACAGCTAGAATTCACCAAGTCAAGTATTTCATATATATACGTATATATATATATATATATATATATATATATATATATATATATATATATATATATATAAGAAATACTTGACGTTCAGTGAATTCTAGCTATATATACATATATATATATATATATATATATATATATACATATATATATATATATATGTATTTTATTATATATATATACATATATACGTATATATATATATATTTATTTATTTTATTATATATATATAAAATAAATACTTGAATTTCAGTGTTCATTTATTTACACATATACACACACATAACACTCATCTACTCATTGTTGAGTTAAGGGTTGAATTGTCCATCCTTGTTCTATTCTCTGTCACTATTTTTCGAACCATGCTGAACACCCTCTCTGATGATGCATTGATGTGTGGCACGCACAAAAGTGCTTTCATCAAATGCACTAGATGGCAGTATTGTCCTGTTTAAGAGTGTCACAACATTGCTGTTTACGGCAGACGAACTGCTTTACGGTATACAAAAACGTGACTGCTGTTGTTGTGTGTTGTTCCTGCGCTGGGAGGACGTTAATGAAACTGCCTAACAATAAACCCACATTAGAAACCAAGAACTCGCCCTCCATCATTCTACAGTTATAACGTGATTGGGCAGGTATGTTGTTTATATTGTGGGTTAGCCTGAATTTCGGGAAATTTTCGGGAGAAAATTTGTCCCGGGAGGTTTTCGGGAGAGGCGCTGAATTTCGGGAGTCTCCCGGAAAATCCAGGAGGGTTGGCAAGTATGGAATATCACTCTAATATTATACCTTAATATTATATTATTTCATAAAATAAAACTACTGTAGTTGTTAGTAGTACATTGTATTGTATTGTTTTCACACAATATTTATTATCCAAAATTCTGTTTTGGAGGGCCAATCACCAACTAAATTGATTGATTGATACAAATGTTTTGAGTTGAGAGCTCCTTCACAGAACCAATCAATCTCTTAAGTTGAGGTAGTACTGTATATTTTACAGTTAAACCTAACTTGAGCATAGAGGACTTTAATACAATCTTGATTTTTACTGTGCATCTAAGAATGGGTGTAAAAAAAACAGTTTGCATATAGTACAGTGTGTCTGGTCCATCGTATTATTGCAGTAAACACACAATACCGAAAGGTCTAATAAACAAATCATATATGACACTCGTGCCAACAAAATATAGAGACAAAATTAATGAAGACTGACAAATAAAGAACAATACCAAAAGGAAAAATGTGGTGAAAATGATATATATTGCATGGACACAAATCTTGAGATACACTTTATAATAAATTAAATAAAAAAAGACATTTTGGACAAGTAAGAGTTTAAAAGTAAAAGACTAAGACGAGTTTAAAGCAAGGTCCATAAAGGCGTGGATGAGTATCACAAAACTAAAGAACCCTGACCTCAAGCCCATATTAGAATGGAGATTGTTAGCCTAGGACTTCTCTCAACATCCTCTGACTTTACAAATGTTCTTCTGGATGGATGGATGGATGGATGGATACCAAACCCCACATAAACACTACGACATCTTTCAGAAAGTCTTCGCAGAAGAGTTGGAGCCTGTTATAGTTGTGTCCCAAAACTTAGGTCCATACAGTAAGGCTAAAACCAAAAGCACCATGTGAACATTCTACAGGGTGCAAAGTGCATGCATGCACTGTGTGGTGGGAAAAAAAACAGCAAATAATAGATGATGACAACATGCTTCTTTCTCTCAGGCAACTTCACGATTCTGTCTTTTCTCCAGTCTTCTCTCCATTGTCCCATCTTACCTGCAGCCCCAGGCGGACTCGCTTGGTGACCGCCGTCTCTGGAAAGCTGGCCTGAACCATGGGCACCAGCTTGCTGGTCAATGAGCCCCCCTCGGGGCCAATCAGGTCGCTCTCTTGCTGGACTCTCGACACGACGGCGAAATAGAGCGGGAAGTCCGTCGTGATGATGCGGCGGATTCGCTTCTTGCCGAGTTCCTCCTGACTCTCCAAGTCTGCGAAAATACACATACACACACACAAAAAAAGGTGTTGTCAAATCAAATCAGACCGCAGTCATGCGTGAAGAGATGTCCTACCTTCATCCATCCCATTGAGGATGGTCTCCAGGACCTCGTCGCCATAGCGATTACGGTGTTCTTTCCACACGGATCCGTTCTCACTCCTCAGCACCACAAGCTCGCGGTCACCACGACCCAAAGCAGCAAAGTGAGGGATCTCCACGATCACTGGGCTGACACACACAATAAATAACCCAAATTATACACACATTTCAACTTTATACAAACTTTTGCTGACAAATGTTCAGTCCTTATGAATTGAGTTCCTATTTCATGCTGCTTTAACTATGTGTTTTTGCGAAGGACACCAAATGTCGGAGGGTGTACAACACGAACAGGGACGGATTCAAGTTGCACCAGTGGCCCAAAGATGCGAAAGTGGCAAGGAATTGGACGTTTGTTCCGCACACTTTACCGACGAAAGCTATGCTACGACAGAGATGGCAAGAATGTGTGGATATCCTGCGACACTCAAAGCAGATGCATTTCCAACGATAAAGTCAAAGAAATCTGCCGCCAGACCCCCAGGAAAAGAGAGCGAATGAGGGTATGTCTACAGAATATATTAATTGATGAAAACTGGGCTGTCTGCACTCTCAAAGTGCATGTTGTTGCCAAATGTATTTCATATGCTGTAAACCTAGTTCATAGTTGTTAGTTTCTTTTAATGCCAAACAAACACATACCAATCGTTGGTTAGAAGGCGATCGCCGAATTCGTCCTCACTTTCTGTCGTGTCGTTTTCGTCGGTTTCAAACCGATATGGCTCAATAGCTTCAGTTTCTTCTTCAATTTCGTTTTTGCTACCTGCCTCCACACTACAACCATCCGTTTCAATACATGCGTAATCTGTTGAATCGCTTAAGCCGCTGATATCCGAGTCTGAATCCGAGCTAATGTCGCAATACCTTGCTGTTCTTTCCGCCATGTTTGTTTGTATCGGCATCACTATGTGACGTCACAGGAAAATGGACGGGTGTATATAACGATGGTTAAAATCAGGCACTTTGAAGCTTTTTTTTAGGGATATTGCGTGATGGGTAAAATTTTGAAAAGAAACTTCGAAAAATAAAATAAGCCACTGGGAACTGATTTTTAATGGTTTTAACCCTTCTGAAATTGTGATTATGTTCCCCTTTAAAAAAAAAAGACTTTTGGATGATATTGGCTTCTGAAATTTCCGATCTGATACAAGCAGTCCTGCAGTGCGTTTACTTGTGCAAAGCCGGACAGCCAGTTAACATCTAAATGTCCTCCGAAACACACAAGGTTGGTCTTTTAGTGAAGTCTTTTACAAAAGGCACACATGGTAGGCAATAGGCTACACAACAGCTCGGCACGCAGGCTAAACAAACATAATGTTCTTAATTTAGCAATATTGCAGTCCAAAACATGAAGTATCAAATAATTATAGTTGCATGTTAATAGATCAGGACAGATCAACAGATGCAAAATAATTGACTTCAGCTAAACTCTGACAAAATGAAACCATTGTCTTTGGCTCAAAGAGAAACTATTATTAGTCAACGTCAGACCCTCTCACATAATGATCAGGTTAGAAATCTCGGGACTCAGACTTGAACTTTAACAGCCAAATTAAGTCAATAACATCAGCAGCTTTTCACCACCTGAAACATATTGCTAAAATCAAATGAATAATGTCCAAATCAGACTTAAAAAGACTAATCCATGGCTTTGTCCCTGGCAGGTTAGTCTACAGCAGGGGTGCCCATTACGTCAATCGCGAGCTACCGGTCGATCGCGGAGGGTGTGTCAGTCGATCGCCAGCCAGGCATTTAAAAAATAGACCTAAAAATTAGCGATCATCAATCTTCACCAAGACGTCACTTGATTGACATTGACGGCACCCGAGGGTCTTGTGAGATGATGCTGGCTGCTGTGAGATCATTATTAAGAAACAATGTCCGACAGGAAGGCGAGAAACACTTTTTATTTCAACAGACCGTACCTTCCGACTGCACATTTCCTATCTTCACAATAAAAGCCCTGCTTCATGCTGCCTGCGCTAACAAAATAAGAGTCTCAGAAAGCTGGCGTGCACAAGCGAGCAAGCTACGGAGTTTGCCGCCAATGTTTTTCTTGTAAAGTGTAAGGAAGTCGGACAAATACGATGCCAAAGCACAACCACTTTCATGTGGTATTGGATAGAAAGGAGGACTTTTTTTCTCCTCCATTCAAAAATGTGGACGTTATCATCACTACTGTATGATTCCAATCAATGCAAGTCATCAGAATCAGGTAATACACCAACTTATATTCTTGTCTTCATGAAAGAAAGGAATCTATATGTGTTAAACATGCTTGTATTATCATTCACCTTTAACTTGTTAACAAAAACGTCTCTTTCACAAATAAATAAAAATAAATGATATATATGAAAGAGGTAGATCCCCTCGACTTGGTCAATTGAAAAGTAGCTCGCCTGCAGAAAAAGTGTGGGCACCCCTGGACTACAGTAATGGCTTTCTCACTGGGCTCTCTCTAAACGAGCTGTAAATCAACTGCAGTACATCCAGAATCCTGCTGCTCGAGTCCTTACTAGAACTAGGGAATATGACCGTATTAGTCCAGTGCTTAGGTCACTACACTGGCTTCCTGTTGCTCAGATAATAGACTTTAAAACAGCTCTGCTTGTGTACAAGTCTTTTCATGGTCTTGTGTCAAAGTACTTCCCTGACATGTTACAACCGTATGAGCCATCTTGGGTTCTGAGAGCCTCAGGGAGTGGTCTCCTGTTGGTGCCCAGAGTCAGGATGCAACATGGTGAGGCTGTGTTTTAGTTTTTGCTCCAACAATTTGGAATAATCTACCTAAAGATGTGAGACGGGCCTCAACATTGGCAATGTTCAAATTCAGGCTGAAAACACTTTTAATTGTGCATATCCATCCATACATTTTCTACCGCTTGTCCCTTTCGGAGTTGCGGGGGGTGCTGGAGCCTATCTCAGCTGCATTCGGGCAGAACGCGGGGTACACTCTGGACAAGTCGCCACCTCATCGCAGGGCCAACACAGATAGACAGATAACACTCACATTAATTGTGCATATGACAACTCAAAGTATTTAATCCACACTCTTAGATTTTAATTTTTATTCTAATAGTTTTTAATGAAGATTTTATTCTTTGTTTTTCATTGTAATTAGGATTACTTTTATGTATATTTTATTTTTGCCTTCTTGTGATTTTCTGTACAGCACTTTGAATTGCCTTGTGTACAAATTGTGCTCTAGAACTAAACCTGCCTTGCCTAATAACATAAAAAGTCCAGTAACAAACGTGTCCACATCATTCAACCTACTGAGTCATGGCCTTAATTTAGAATTATTGTGACCACTAGGTGTCGTTAAAAAAATAAATCAACACTTCATTTCAGAAGGATAATTCTGTCATACCGTTAGTGTTTTCTAAGTAATTTCCCTTGATCAAACCTTTTCCAATATACCACACTACAACATAATAAAATTATGTACTATGATTCCTGCTGATATCGTATCGGATGAATATCAGTATCGGCCAACATTCAAGGCTCTAATATCGGTGGAAGGGAAGAAGTTGTATCGGCACACCCCTAATTCTTAGCACCCTTTGTTTGGGCTACAAATAGCATTGGAATAGTGTGGTACTTAAATGAAACAAGTAAAACACAGTAAAGAAATTAGAACTTTTTTTGTCACTTTTTTCTGTGTTTTACAGTAGAAGTACTTCTCATGATTTATTTCAGGGGTTTTTAACCTTTTCCACTTTGGGGCCCAATTTTTCCAGTACAGAGGGACCCAGGAGCCCACTCAAATATTAACACTAAATTAGTAATCTTACTCTTGTTTAGTCATATTCAACAATTATAAGGTTTAACAAGTTAACAACCTTGTCAAATGATATGAAACCATGTGTTACTCATAAATAATATTTATTGGACAAATAAATCTTAGGCTTAGGTCAGGCTGATTAGAAAAATAAAAACAAACCAATTATACTGCATTATAAGATAGTCAAACATAACTGATGAATACAACATTTATATACAATGTATTGCTAAAATAAATAAACTAACATATCAATAAATAATAATAAATATGTGTATTCACTAAACTGTCAATAAAAAGTGCATATAAAAATACAGTTTCACTACTCTAGTCATAGTTTTTGCGCTTAAGAAATGTCTCAATGACTTTAGCTCAAGACTTCTTCTGTTTGTTTGAGATTGTCATCACTGGTGGAAAAGTGTATAATAACTGAGTACCGCTGCGACCAATACGAACTACAGCTGAGAAACAGACATTTTTTGGCGGCCCAACAATGGGCCCTGGCCCTATGGTTAAGAAACACTGATTTATTTGATCATGATTACAAACAGCGACTTTTATAGTATATAAATATGTTAGGCACACGTTCCAGTTGTGGGTGAATAGAAATATTTGCAAACAAAAGAGTTATGGCCTCTTCACCCAAGAAACTGCATGCCAGCTGGTCCGAGGGAGATTATTCTGCTGGCCAGACCCTCTCCTTCCACCAGTGGAGGAGGGTTAGTTAGCTTCTGCGGCTTCACCAGGCGGCAGGTGATGCGCGTGGGGGCCGCACATGTCCGTGGAGGTATGATGACACGCAGGCCGTTATGTCTGCTGCCGCGCATTGAGCCGCCACGAGCATCCACCATAAAACTGACCAGGAACCTGCCGTTGGATATAAAAACAATGCTCACATTTTCATCACATTTGAGGTTCCTTAAATGTTCTGCAGAGCTGACCCTGTGTGTATGGGACTGGCGACTGGGCTGACATTGTCTGATGTCTCAGTCGCCGGGCTGCTGGGGATGAGCGAGTCATCATCGTACTCTTTTGGCAGTGGAAGTGGAGTGTGCTGCTGCAAAACACATCAAACGAACTGATGATGAAACTGGTACGACAACGCAACAATGGGCTTGGTCTATCAAAATCCCAAATAGCAAGTGTAACATTGTACATACTATTAGTAGGCAGTGGTGCAGACCGCCCTTTTTTAACGGGGTTTTTGTGTGTACTACCCGCTGTCAGCATGCACCTGTGGCATTTTGCTATGTTGCACAACATGCAGCACATAGCTATAATCTGTGCCACTTTTTCTGGACAATATAGAATCGCTCCTTTTTCAGTGCAATCTACAATGGAACCCACATTTTAGCAGATCCTAGGCCCTGGGAGAGGTTGGCACTAACTGCACTGGTGTTCTGGAATTATTCAGACGCACAAAAAAGTTGTTTTCATATAGGAGATATATTGATTAGTTTTGATGTCTGCTGGCTGAAATCAGCCCTTAAGTCAGGGGTCGGCTACCCAAAACGTTTAAAGAGCCATATTGGACCAAAAATACAAAAAAAAAATCGGTCTGGAGCCGCAAAAAATTAAAAGCTGTATATAAGTCTTATAATGAAGACGTAAGTGTCTATATTAGCTATAATAGCCTTCTATCAAAATTACTTTAAAAGTCTTATATAAGTGTTATAATGAAGGCAACACATGATGTAAGTGTCTATATGAGCTATATTAGCCTATTATCAAAATGACTATGTGTCGCAGGCTGAAGCAAATATTTGTTGACAGAAATGTTGAAATTCAATATTTATTCTACATATTTTTACAACATTAGAAACCATTAGTACGTACTTGCCAACCTTGAGACCTCCGATTTCGGGGGGGGGGGGGGTGGAGGCGTGGTTGGGGACGTGGTTAAGAGGGGAGGAGTATATTTACAGCTATAATTCACCAAGTCCAGTATTTCATATATATATATATATATATATATATATATATATATATATATATATATATATATATATATATATATATCCATGGATGGATGGATGGATGGATATATATATAAGAAATACTTGACTTTCAGTGAATTCTAGCTATATATATATATTTATTATATATAAATACTGTATATATATATATATTTATTATATATAAATACTGTATATATATATATATAAGAAATACTTGACTTTCAGTGAATTCTAGCTATATATATATATTTATTATATATAAATACTGTATATATATATATATATATATATATATATATATTACAGTGTATATATAAATACGAGAAATACTTGAATTTCAGTGTTCATTTATTTACACATATACACACACATAACACTCATCTACTCATTGTTGAGTTAAGGGTTGAATTGTCCATCCTTGTTCTATTCTCTGTCACTATTTTTCTAACCATGCTGAACACCCTCTCTGATGATGCATTCTGCTTCGTCTCCTTGTTGTGTGCGCAGTTGTGCCCTAGATGTTATTGTCACATATGCATGTACAGTAGATGGCAGTATTGCCCTGTTTAAGAGTGTCACAACATTGCTGTTTACGGCAGACGAACTGCTTTACGGTAGACGAAAACGTGACTGCTGTTGTTGTGTGTTGTTGCCGCGCTGGGAGGACGTTAATGAAACTGCCTAACAATAAACCCACATAAGAAACTAAGAACTCGCCCTCGATCATTCTACAGTTATAACGTGATTGGGCAGGCCCGCTGTTTATATTGTGGGAAAGCGGACGTGAAAACAGGCTATCGACACGTCACTCAGGTCCGCCTGAATTTCGGGAGATTTTCGGGAGAAAATTTGTCCCGGGAGGTTTTCGGGAGAAGCGCTGAATTTCGGGAGTCTCCCGGAAAATCCGGGAGGGTTGGCAAGTATGCATTAGTAAATCAGTGGCTACTTAGAAGGTGAGATAACTCCTGGAAATTACTGGCTTATAATGGCCAAAGCTGTGCGTCCAAGTTAAAGGAAACGGCAGGCTGTCTTCTGTTAACATATTTATTACAATATTTGGCAAGCTAGGTAACGTTTGCTGTGATCTGGAATAACATGGCACAAAAACAACTATCTGAAATGCAGCCAATACTACATAAAGAAAATGTGTCGTGGGACATGCAAAACTAAATTATATACGAGGCTAAAAGTAAAGTAAAATAAATGAGCCCAAATATACCTAAAAATGAGGCATGATGATGCAGTATGTACATACAGCTAGCCTAAATAGCATGTTAAAATGGATTAGCTTGCAGTCATGCACTGACCAAATATGCCTGATTAGCACTCCAACAAGTCAATAACATCAACAAAGCTCACCTTTGTGCATTCACGCACAGTATAAAACGTTTGGTGGACAAAATGAGACAAAGGAGTGGAAGATTTTACATTTAAACAAACTGTTGTGTCACAGTCCACACTATGGTGAGTTCAAGAACCGCCGAAATTAGTAGGACAAAACCAAATACTCTCATCAGTGAAGCATACACACAAACATATTAAACCGTGGGCTTTCTAACAATTGGGAAGGTTTGTGTCATGCTTGTCCTCAAACAAAAAACATACTAAAACAAAAAATTCATTTTCCCCCATTTTTTGTCCATTTTCAATAGTTTTTTAAAAATGCTCCAGGAAGCCACTAGGGCGGCGCTAAAGAGCCGCATGCGGCTCAAGAGCCGCGGGTTGCTGAGCCCCGCCTTAAGTCATGCATCAGCTCAAAAATGTAATTGCTGGATTGGCGATATTTCTACTATTTCTGTTTCTTCAGTCCAAATGTGTTACTTGCGCACAAAGGATTGTCTCTCTAATGCACTGATCGCCTCCTCGGCCATTTACGCGTAACTATGCCGGTTTGCAAATACATTTCAAACCTGATAAATAAAGACTAAAAAAAACACTTTCAGGGTTTAATAAATCACATTGTGGGTGATAAATGACTACATTTGCATCTCTTCTTCCCAGTATTGTGGGCCGAAATATTTTCTCTCTCAATTGTCTGTCTTTCCAGGGTGTACACCGCCTTCTGCCCGATTGTAGCTGAGATAGGCTCCAGCGCCCCCCGCGACCCCGAAGGGAAATAAGCGGTAGAAAATGAATGGATGGATGCAGCGCTGCCACATCCTTTCTCACAGCCATTTGTGCATAACTTTGCCAGTTTGGCCGAACAAGTGCTAAATATAGATGCAAAAAAGAGGCAGCAGAACTGTTTCAATCTTGATAAATCAAATTGCAAGCGCCAAATGATTTCATTTGCATCTCCTCCTCCCAGTATTGTGGGCGTCCTGATAATCAGCATAGGCAATATTCTGCATATACATGAAGACAGACACTAAATCAGGGGTGTCCCTTTGTACGGTAAACATTTTTAAATAATCAAGTGCATAGGCAATTGTATAATAATAACATGAGGCGAGTATACATTGAAATGTGTATATATTTCAGTCTTGTAAATACACAAAAAACATCACCGTGGAGTTTTTGAGTCTGTTTAGCTGATTGGAGAGCTAGCTTCTGCAGCTAGTGGGTCCATGATGATGACTTCTGTTTTGTTTGATCAGCTGTTTTACTGCCGTGTTATAGGCACCATTTGGAAAAAATGGTTTTACAACATTTTTCGTACTGATATACAGTATCTGCTGCTTATGGTCCGATGCGGCTAATATATGTAAAAATAATTATTTCTGCAGCTTAAATAGCCCAAAAATTACAGTAAATTATATTATTATTGTGGCAGTGGTGCTGAACTGCAGCATGGCAGAATGTGGTGTAGTTGTGTACCTCTGCCACAACAATAATATTACTTAATATTATTATTAAACTAGATGAGGCAATTCCTGAAGGAATTGTGTGTGAATGCAACAATTCTGAAGTTGAACTGAAATGCTGACAGAATATAGTATGAATGTAAGAATAGTTTGAATGTTGGAATGGTTTGAATTTCCAGGAAAACCGGAATTTGGTTTGGAACTTGGGAAAGTGTTAGTTTGAATGTCCAGGATGAGTGGAATGTGTTGAAGGTGGAATGGTTTGAATACCTTGAAAAATGTGGGAATTGTGGAAGCGTGAAAAATGGATAATTCATTTTGAATGGGGAAAATGTCCCTAAAAACTGAGAATTCTAGGAAATGCGGGATATGTTTATAATTGTTGAAAGGGAGCACACAATTCCTGAACAGGATGAATATTTTGAACAGTTTGAATCAGATTTTAAAAATGTGGGAGTTGCGCTCCTTTGAAAAATGTCCCATTCTTTTTGATGAGAATTTCATGGAAATTTGGGAATTTCTGCAAAAGAGGGAATTTTTTGAAAAATGCAAAAACATGTGAATGTTCTGAATGATTGGTGTTAGAATTGTTCAAATTGGTCAAGAAATATTGAAGTAGTAACCTTTTTAATTGAGAAATGGTATTCTTGGAATTTCGGGAAAACTGGGAATTTTTCCAGGTCAAAAAACAACGTCGTTTTTTGTCCTGATTAAGAGGAATGATTTGTTGGTGGAACGGTTGAAATGGGTTGAAAAATGTGGAAGGACAGAAAAAAAGGGGGAAAAAAGGGTTTGAAAAAAAATGGGAATTCTGGCAATTCCTGGAATTTTTTTGAACTTGAAAAAATTGTAGTTTGAATGTGCAGGATGAGTGGAATATGTTGAAGGTGGAATGGGTTAAATCGGTTGAAAAATGTGGAAATGGTGGAAGTTTGAAAAATGGCCAATTAATTTTGAATGAGAAAAGTGTCCCGGAAAACCTGGAATTCTGGGAAATCTGGACATTTTTGGGAATTTGTCAAAGGAAAGCCAGCAATTCCCGAATAGGCTGAACAGTTTGAAGTTGGAATAGTTTGAATCGGATGAAAAATGTGGAAGGTAGAGCGCGCCAAAATCTGGATAAGAAGAATAATAATAAATAAATGAATTTTCGTGGAGAAAACCATATGTGTGAATGCTTTGGAGCATTCACACAAGTACGATTTTGAAATAACTACCTGTCCACCATTGCCAACGCACTGGAATATTGTTATCATTTTTGTTATGTTTTTTTTTTGTTGCAAACATTGTAGTGAATTACATGTGGAATGCAGTAAGAGTACATTTTAGATGAAAAAAGGAGCTTGATTTGTGATCAAAAAAGTGACTTGTTGAAATTATTTAATCAGAAAACTCCGATAACATGGATCATGTAAATGACATAATGCTGTTTCTTCTACCTGATCAATCTCGTGCTCTTTCAGGATCACGGTCTCTGGAGAAACCCGTGGAATCCTGGGAATGGCTGGTGAGTAATTTCTGTTGAATGAGAACAGAAAAAACCAAGTAAGATTGACAACATTTGTCTGGTGTTCCCCCCAGGTGTTTACTAAGTGGACATCTAAGGTGAGTCTACTGCTATCCAGATTCTCTCATCCCAGCCCCCTTACGCTGTGCCCAGCCCTCTCTCGTACTCCAGGGATTTCTTGGGGGAGAGGAAATCGTCATCATGGTCTTTCATGTCATCCATCTTCATGTACCTGGCCCCTTCTGTCCCTAAGAGCTCCTCTCCTTCAGAGAACAACATGCGAAAGAGAGCGAACAGACCCAGATCAGGTTGGTCACAAAAAAAAAAAAAAGAGAAAGAGAGAGAGAAGTGCAAGGTGTTAATTAGCTGTTAGAAAGGTTAAGAGATGGAAACAAGGCAAAATGAAGCATGGATGGTGTGGATCAGCATTTGTTTCAGCATCAAAACAAACATCAGGCCCTTTTCCACCCAGGTAAATAAAGTCCCCCTTGTTTCCACCAAAAACTACCCAGGTAGATTTAGATCCATGGGAACTATTTTTAGTTCCAAGTAGCGAGGTTGGAGTGTCGGGGGTTCGCCGAGAACCTTTGAGGGGCGGGCAGTGCTGTCGATCGCTGATTGGTTTAACATAGGGGCCAATTGTGGCCCGCGAGACGTTATTTTGCAGCCCGCACCTTAATATGAAAATTTAATATTAGTGCGGCCTGCAATGTAAATGGCGCTTGACAGCGTCATACTTGCCAACCCTCCCGATTTTTCCGGGGGACTCCCAAATTTCAGGGCAACCATTCTCTCGAATGTCTGCCGATTTTCACCCAAACAACAATATTAAGGGCGTGCCGTGATGGCAGTGCCTTTAGCGCCCTCTACAACCTGTACAAACAGCGTGCCAGCCCAGTCACATGTTGTATTTGGCTTCTGCAGACACACGTAAGTGACTGCAAGACATACTTGATCAGGAGCCACACAGGTCACACTGAGGGTGGCCGTATAAACAAGTTTAACACTGTTACAAATATGCGCCACACTGTTAACCCACACCAAACAAGAATGACAAACACATTTCGGGAGAACATCCGCACCGTAAGACAATATAAACAGAACAGAACAATTACCCAGAACACTGGGTATTTGTTCTGTTGTGTTTATGTTGTCTTACGGTGCGGATGTTCTCCCGAAATGTGTTTAGAACAGAACAATTACCCAGAACACTGGGTATTTGTTCTGTTGTGTTTATGTTGTCTTACGGTGCGGATGTTCTCCCGAAATGTGTTTGTCATTCTTGTTTGGTGTGGGTTCACAGGGTGGCGCATATTTGTAACAGTGATAAAGTTGTTTGTACGGCCACCCTCAGTGTGACCTGTATGGCTGTTGACCAAGTATGCTTGCACTCACTTACGTATGTCTGCAGAAGCCTCATACTACATGTGACTGGGCCGGCACGCTGTTTGTATGGTGAAAAAGCGGACGCAACGACAGGTTGTAGAGGACGTTTAAGGCAGTGCTATCATGGCACGCCCTTAATATTGTTGTCCGGGTGAAAATCGGGACAAAATCGGGAGAATGGTTGCCCCGGGAGATTGTCGGGAGGGGCACTGAAATTCGGGAGTCTCCCGGAAAAATCGGGAGGGTTGGCAAGTATGTTGCTGGGGCGGGATAGCCATTCAAAGAAGGTGAATTCATTAAAAAGTGCATGTTAGATTATTTTAAGAAATCTTTTCTTGCGGCCCAGCCTCCCCCAGTTTCTGCATCCAGTGGCCCCCAGGTAAATTGAGTTTGAGACCCCTGGTTTAACACAATTGAGGCGTCCTGAAAATTTTGAATTCAAACATTCAGTATGCGAGAGTATGCGAGACAACTTGTTTGTTTTTTATTTCTTGTGTATTTCTGTTGCAACTAGTGTTGTCCCGATACCAAAATGATTTCGTTACTTTTCGGTACTTTTCTAAATAAAGGGTACCACAAAAAATTACATTATTGGCTTAATTTTAACAAAAAATCTTAGGGTACATTAAACATATGTTTCTTATCGCAAGTTTGTCCTTAAATATAATAGTGCACATACAAGACAACATGTCTTTTAGTAGTAAGTAAACAAACAAAGGTTGCTAATTTAGCTGCTGACGTATGCAGTAACATATTGTGTCATTTATCATTCTATTATTTTGTCTAAATTATTAAGGACAAGTGGTAGGAAATTAACTATTAATCTACTTGTTCATTTACTATTATTATCTGCTTACTTTCTCTTTTAACATGTTCTATCTACTCTTCTGTTCAAATGTAATAATCACTTATTCTTCTGTTGTTTGATACTTTACATTAGTTTTGGATGATACCTCAAATTTGGGTATCAATCTGATACCAAGTCGTTACAGGATCATACATTGGTCATATTCAAAGTCCTCATGTGTCCAGGGACATATTTACTGAGTTTCTAAACATTATATGAATTTAAAAAAAATGTGATGCCAAAAAATATCGGCGTAATTATAGTAGTATCGACTAGATACGCTCATGTACTTGGTATCATTACAGTGGATGTCAGGTGTAGATCCACCAATGGCGTTTGTTTACATTTTGACGCCTGTGAGCTATTGTGTGTAGTGAACAGAGGTGGGTAGTAACGCGCTACATTTACTCCGTTACATCTACTTGAGTAACGTTTGGGATAAATTGTACTTCTAAGAGTAGTTTTAATGCAACATACTTATACTTTTACTTAAGTATGTTTATAGAGAAGGAACGCTACATTTACTCCGCTACTTTTATCTACATTCAGCTCGCTACTCGCTACTAATTTTTATCGATCTGTTAATGCACGCTTTGTTTGTTGTGGTCTGTCAGTCAGACCTTCAAGGTGCCTGCCTTACTGGTGACGTTTCACTTCGTTCCACCAATCAGATGCAGTCACTGGTGACGTTGGACCAATCAAACAGAGCCAGGTGGTCACATGACCTGACTTAAACAAGTGTAAAAACTTATTGGGGTGTTACCATTTAGTGGTCAATTGTACGGAATGTGTACTGTACTGTGCAATCTACTAATAAAAGATCCAATCAATCAATCAAAAGTGTGAAGGAAAAAAGATACTGTTTTATTTCAACCGTACATCCCGTCAAAAGCCTAAAGACTGACCGCACATGAGGACGTTCCTGTCTTCACAATAAAAGTGCCGCTCCATCGCGCCTGTGCTTTCAAAACAAGAGTCTCCGAAAGCCAGCGCAAACAAGCTAGCAAGCTACGGAGTTTGACGCCAATATATTTCTTGTAAAGTGTATAAAAACGAATATGGAAGCTGGACAAATAAGATGCCAAAAACCCACCACTTTCATGTGGTATTAGACAGAAAGGAGGAACTTTTCTTCTCCTCCATTTGAAAACGTGGACGTTATCATCACGACTGTCTGATTACAATCAACGCAAGTCATCAGAATCAGGTAATACACCAACTTATATTCTAGTCTTCATGAAAGAAAGGAATCTATATGTTAAACATGCATGTATATTCATTAAAACACCTTTAACATGTAAACAAAAACAGCAAAATAAATACATATAAATTATATACTGTATATATCAATGTATATGTATGTATATATATGTATATATATGTATATATGTATATATATATATATATATATATATATATATATATATATATATATATATATATAATATGAGTGTGTATGTTACTCATCAGTTACTCAGTACTTGAGTAGTTTTTTCACAACATACTTTTTACTTTTACTCAAGTAAATATTTGGGTGACTACTCCTTACTTTTACTTGAGTAATAAATCTCTAAAGTAACAGTACTCTTACTTGAGTACAATTTCTGGCTACTCTACCCACCTCTGGTAGTGAAGCATGTTTAGCTATTCCTCGTCCTGCAGGGATGATACTTGTAAGAAACGTACTTTATTTGTCGCCATGGAGACGAGGATTAGTGATTTAGAAGTAGTTTAAACACTGCCGACTGCGGCTGAGCTTTAGCCGCTAGCTAGCTAGCCATGTCATAAAGCACCTTTTCAGGTGGGCGTTTCAGTGTTACAACTTCACATTTATCGTTAGTTTTTAAGCCAAAATGCGTCCGTTCTCCCTTTTCTGTCTACATACTGTGTCTGTTTGTAAGTACTCCGTGATTGTGTGCCGCCGAACATGCTCGTCTGTTCATAAACCAGCAATGACACGACGTGACGACGACGGGGGCGCGGGGCTAGGTGGGGGTGGTTTGCGGTATGTTACCGAACATGGTTCATTAGTATTGCGGTACTATACTAATACCGGTATACCGTACAACCCGAGTTGCAACAAACTTGACAATGGTGAGATAGAAGAACGAAAGGAACTTTTTAACTTGTAGGAACTTTGTGTGGCATCTGTGTGCTGAAGAATGCTGATTAGTGGAACTATTTTGCAGCGTTCAGTTCAGTTTATTTCGGACATGCATACGATACAATGTAATGCATCACATATTTCCAGTTGTTTCATTACAGCACGCCCGAAAAGGAGTAGGAAGAAGCAGAGCTTATTAAATCCTACCCTTTTTCATACCATAGCAGTGTTATCATATTTCCTTGTATGTAATACAAAAATAATAATTATCTAAAAAAAACAGAAAACAAAACCGATTCAAGATGTTCATCATAATTGTTCCTCTGTGTACTTTGTGAACACTTGTAGTTTGAACAGTCTCTTAAACTGAATCATATTGGTGCTTTGTTTGATTTCTTCCATAATTTAATTCCACATACGGATATGGTATTAAATTACATTTTCCTCTAAGGTTATACAAACCCCGTTTCCATATGAGTTAGGAAATTGTGTTAGATGTAAATATAAACGGAATACAATGATTTGTAAATCATTTTCAACCCATATTCAGTTGAATATGCTACAAAGACAACATATTTTATGTTCAAACTGATGAACATTTTTTTTTTTTTGCAAATAATCATTAACTTTAGAATTTGCTGCCAGCAACACGTGACAAAGAAGTTGGGAAAGGTGGCAATAAATATTGATAAAGTTGAGGAATACTCATCAAACACTTATTTGGAACATCCCACAGGTGAACAGGCAAATTGGGAACAGGTGGGTGCCATGATTGGGTATAAAAGTAGATTCAGTGAAATGCTCAGTCATTCACAAACAAGGATGGGGCGAGGGTCACCACTTTGTCAACAAATGCGGGAGAAAATTGTTGAAGAGTTTAAGAAAAACCTTTCTCAACCAGCTATTGCAAGGAATTAAGGGATTTCACCATCTACGGTCCGTAACATCATCAAAGGGTTCAGAGAATCTGGAGAAAACACTGCACGTAAGCAGCTAAGCCCGTGACCTTCGATCCCTCAGGCTGTACTGCATCAACAAGCGACATCAGTGTGTAAAGGATATCACCACATGGGCTCAGGAACACTTCAGAAACCCACTGTCAGTAAGTACAGTTGGTCGCTACATCTGTAAGTGCAAGTTAAAACTCTCCTATGCAAAGCAAAAACCATTTATCAACAACACCCAGAAACGCCGTCGGCTTCGCTGGGCCTGAGCTCATCTAAGATGGACTGATACAAAGTGGAAAAGTGTTCTGTGGTCTGACGAGTCCACATTTCAAATTGTTTTTGGAAACTGTGGACGTCGTGTCCTCCGGACCAAAGAGGAAAAGAACCATCCGGATTGTTATAGGCGCAAAGTTGAAAAGCCAGCATGTGTGATGGTATGGGGGTGTATTAGTGCCCAAGACATGGGTAACTTACGCATCTGTGAAGGCGCCATTAATGCTAAAAGGTACATACAGGTTTTGGAGCAACATATGTTGCCATCCAAGCAACATTACCATGGACGCCCCTGCTTATTTCAGCAACACAATGCCAAGCCACGTGTTACATCAACGTGGCTTCATAGTAAAAGAGTGCGGGTACTAGACTGGCCTGCCTGTAGTCCAGACCTGTCTCCCATTGAAAATGTGTGGCGCATTATGAAGCCTAAAATACCACAACGGAGACCCCCGGACTGTTGAACAACTTAAGCTGTACATCAAGCAGGAATGGGAAAGAATTCCACCTGAGAAGCTTAAAAAATATGTCTCCTCAGTTCCCAAACGTTTACTGAGTGTTGTTAAAAGGAACGGCCATGTAACACAGTGGTGAACATGCCCTTTCCCAACTACTTTGGCACGTGTTGCAGCCATGAAATTCTAAGTTAATTATTATTTGCAAAAAAAAAAAAAAGTTTATGAGTTTGAACATCAAATATGTTGTCTTTGTAGTGCATTCAATTGAATATGGGTTGAAAAGGATTTGGAAATCATTGTATTCCGTTTATATTTACATCTAACACAATTTCCCAACTCATATGGAAACGGGGTCTGTATTTCTCCTCTTTTGTTGAGAAGAGTTGTTGTACATTATTGGGTAACAGGTTGTAGTTTGCTTTGTACACAATTTTAGCTGTTTGCAAATGCACCAAATCATTGAATTGTTTCTACTCAGCCGAAGTCCTTAAACAAGTATGCAGTTTCATGTTGTTGCTGACAAACTTTATTTCAATACGCAAAGCTACCAGAAGTGGACGGACTCTTTTAAACATTTTTACAGAGGAATTTAAAGTACCGTATTTTTCGGACTATAAGTCGCAGTTTTTTTCATAGTTTGGCCGGGCTCCAGTGCGATTTATATATGTTTTTTTCCTTCTTTATTATGCATTTTCGGCAGGTGCGACTTATACTCCGGTGCGACTTATACTCCAAAAAATACGGTATACAGCCCAACTTAGAAGCAGCGAGACAAGATGCTCACTGGAAATCTGACCTCTAATTTGAAGATACATGTGAAATGAAGGATGAGTAGAATGAATCACATGAAATATTCACTATTTACTTTGTTACATGCTGTAAAAGTAGTCAGCGACACGCCATTTGTGTAGTTATTCCTCTCAACCCGAGTGAACCGAATGTCAAATAGGATGCATTTATAAACTGGACCACTCATCCATATGTCATCAGCCTGATTTGTATAAACTACCCTGAACTGTGAAATGCGGTGGAAACACAAACCACACCCTTCTACAGGTACCAAAGAGGAACTAAAGGTCCAGGAACATTAAGTTCCTTAGCTTTTAGTGGAAAAGGGCCTATAGATGTCTTCTGAAACACCCCCTTATCAAAAATACAAATTGTGTTGACTACACGTAAAGATGACAACAATCACACACATTATGAGAACAGAAAGTAAACTGACAAATGTTTAGAGTTGCTAACTTACGCCCCAAAATATACGTAATTTGATATTACAAAGGTAATAAAGATTCATATTGTTTGTAAAAATGTCGGCAAATTACGCCTGTATACCAAAGAGTTGTTACAACATACGAGTCCTGGACTGCGGTGTGCATATGTATGATCACTTATAATATATGTTTAAGCATTTATTGGACAGTGGTCACTACAGTAGACTGCTATTCAAAACCTGATTCCTCTTATAGGGATGGGTACATTTCACAGTTGAACCCATGACAATTTCAGGTACCTAGGAATCGATACCGGCATCAAGTGTACCAAATTGATGTACTTATGCGTGTGTACATAAATGTTTGACAAAAAGAAAAATACATTTACAAATTAGCTGGTTATGATAACGATGCTGTCCAATTGTTAATCTTGATTTCGTACAGTCTCATTTGCAAGTATTATGTAGTGGACTTTGAATGCAGTTATTATTGTATTACAAGACATTAGATGGTAATATTATAGTGACTACTGTGTGATGCCTAGCCAGGAAGTAGTCTTTGCCATTAGGTTGACAGTGGCAATCTAGTTTTTTGTTGAGCGCTACAATGTGTTTCTACTGTAAGCACTGAATTTACTACAAAGCAACTGTTTGATTGGAACGTGCATCTTAGTTGTATTGGCCCTGCGATGAGGTGGCGACTTGTCCAGGGTGTACCCCGCCTTCCGCCCGATTGTAGCTGAGATAGGCTCCAGTGCCCCCGCGACCCCAAAGGGAATAAGCGGTAGAAAATGGATGGATGGATGGATCTTAGTTGTAGTTTTCATCAACAAATTTGGAGGTGTTGAAATCGCAATGTAAAATTGCTAATGCTAATCAGTAGCATGTACATGGCAAAGCCAAAGTAAATTAGCATCAAACTAGCGCATTTTGGAAAAGGGAAGATTTATGTTCGAGTGTCTTCTATCAGACACACTTGCTTTGTTAGCATGGGAAATTTCAACATTACCTTCAGGCAGTTTGGCTGAGTATGCTCTGAGTGATTGTTTCCTCCGCAAGTGTTTGAGCCGGTGCATAGTCTGCAACCAGACGTGACGCCACAGGCAACAAAGGTATCGCAATATGGCACCACTTGATTTTACGTTGATACCCGGTAGTACCTGTGGAATTTCGGTCGGTACCTATTAAAGTATTAGATTTGGTACCCATCCTGTTCTTATATATGCATTAGTCTAAATGTCCAAGTTACGATTTAAAGAAATTAAGATGCATTATGTGTCCACTAAATTGGACATCCTGTATCGCTGGAAATATTTTGACTGCCATGAAAATACCTAATATGAAATACCTTTTGGCTGCAAATCATTTACTTGATGTTATTAGAATGCAACGCTATTTTTGGTCCGATCATGAAGTCAGAATATATATGCAATATATTTAACATCATTGGAATACAGTCTAACCTGTCTACAGCAACCACTTAAAGCAAACAGCAAAAATGGCCTCAATAGACAGGTGGTCACTATACGCAGGTTGCCATGACGAACTCACATGTTTGAATATTTTGAGAGAAAGCACACAACTATTCATATAGTAGCAAGGTTGTCCTAAGAAAAATTAAACAAATAACAACAACTGACCTTGACATTTCACTGAGCATGCACAGCCACAATGTTGATGCTCTCGGTGGAATTTAGGCGCAAGACTTAATCTATCAACATTATGCTTCAAATTTTGATTTTGGTGGCCGCTTTGCAAAGTAAAAACACTATTCCGGGATGCAAAATAGAAATATAGACTATGTTTATAATAATAATTATATAACAATTTACTTTTCCCTGTAGGGGAAATTCTTAGACAGGTGACTGCTAACTCTATGCCATATGTTAAAATATGCATTATTAAAAATGTATTTAAAACATATTGTATAGTGTTCACAAAATGTTATGTATGTAGGTAATATTTTTTTCATGCCCAGAGAGTAATAAACACACCTGGATTTTTTTTTCAAGTAGCTTTGATAACTAACTCTAACTTTGCTCTAACTCTACGGTTTATTTAGATCAGTGGTTCTTAACCTTGTTGGAGGCACCGAACCCCACCAGTTTCATATGCGCATTCACCGAACCCTTCTTTAGTGAAAAATAAAATGTTTTTTTTTTTCAAATTCAAGACAAAGTTATATGTTTTTGGTAACACTTTAGTATGGGGAACATATTCTAAGGAACAAATACTTAATTTAGAGTTATTTGGTTAGGGTTAGGGCCAGGGTTAGAGGGTTAGGGTTATAATGAGGCCATGCCGTTACTTTGTAACGCCGTTAGTTTCGGCGGTAACTAGTAATCTAACGCGTTATTTTTTATATTCAGTAACTCAGTTACCGTTACTACATGATGCGTTACTGCGTTATTTTACGTTATTTTCTATGTAGTATTGGCTAGAAACAGAAGATCTGAGTGTGTTTAATTGCAGCGCTGCGGTGGAAAAGAAAAGGTGTGCTTTCTGTGGGTGGGGGCGGGGGGACTCCCATACCGTAGTTGAGGGGCGCAGGGGAGACGTTCCTCCAGGTCCTATGTACATCGGGGCTAACAACCTTCACTTTACCCGGAAGTGGGTCTTTACAGCTGAGGGTGAATGACGAGGCCGGCGGTTTGTTGCAACTTTGTGACTTTATTAGACGCAGCCATCCACCAAGCTAGAGCACCAGCAGCACTCACTGTCGCCGTTCCCTCACCTCTCTCGCCCACTCACTCACTGACGTCACTCACCTCACATGCTGTCATATCTTAAAGGGCCACACACACACACGCTACTCTCATAACAACTAACAAGACATCATGGCGAAGCCAGAAGTCGAGTTTTTTAACATGGAGACATTCTCAATACTTTTCTTTTGTCGAGCACAAAGAAAATAACATTTTAGTTAAATGTAAGTTGTGTCTTGGATCAAAGATCCTATCTACTTAAAGTTAAAGTTAAAGTGCCATTATGTTGCAGCTATTTAAAATAGTTTTGTCAATTTGTTCTGGCCTGAAATAAATTGGCCCTTTGAAACATATCTTTGTCTTTGTGTGTTGTATGTAGACCACATTGCTTTCTGAGTTCAGTGATGCAAATGCATGTCAAGTTGATCAACACATTGTATTATTCTCCAGTGCAATAACAGTACTGAAATGAAGGCTAAAAGGGCATTAGTGGGAGCCTTAAAAAAAGGGGAAAAAAAGAGGTAACTTAATAGTTACTTTTCACAGTAACGCATTACTTTTTGGTGTAAGTAACTGAGTTAGTAACAGAGTTACTTTTGAAATAAAGTAACTAGTAACTAACTAGTTACTGGTTTTCAGTAACTAACCCAACACTGTTAATAAGTACTTGATAATGACTAGTTAAGAGCCAATATGTTACTAATTTGCATGTTAATAAGCAACTAATTAATGGTGAATATGTTCCCCATACTAAAGTGTTACCATGTTTTTTTACTGGTGCACAAAATGAACCGTGCATGAACATCACCTTGTTCAAAGAACAAAACCAACACAGTGCATAAACACACAACAAATTACACACCTGCAAATCAGTCTGACTTCTGCTGTTGCCGTATCCGTAACACCGATAGGGATATGTTTTTATTTACACGATGAGTCGGGTGTGTCTTGACCTCCGCCGAACCGCTGAGCCCGACTCACCGAACCCCTAGGGTTCGATTGAACCCAGGTTAAGAACCACTGATTTAGATCAACGATGATGATACAGATAAGGTTAAATAATAAGAGTACATATAGGCATAACATATTTAAAAAGTGAATATTATACTGATATTAATCCAAACTCCTTTGCTGATTGGAAATAGAAAAACGCTGTAGAGAGTTGCAGTCGTGTTGTAATATTCTGTCCTTCCAAAGAGATCACGCCTAACACAAGTTGTCAATGATGAATGATGACATAACAATGCACGACATAACGCCATGTGAAAGTTTTCACTTATAATGTTCCCATAATACTGATATCAGCGAATGAGTGTTATTGCAGGTTACAGACATGCCGGTGAGAAGGCAGAGTTACTATCACACGATGAAGAGAGCTTGAGATGAAAACACATTTCTTACACCAACCTACCAATGGCACACATGGAGATAAAAAGACATTCATACCTAATGTTAGCTGTGCAAGTCCTACAGAAAGTAAAAAAAATAAATAATGAATCACGGCATGGCCATTTCATTACAGCATATAATGAGCCATGTTGTTATTATTCAAGTGATTTGGTAACATTACGGCGTTGTACCTTCATCCTCGGACACATCCAGTATCTCATCTACTGTTTCCGGGAAACTCATGCGGTGTTTCTCTGTAGTGGTCTGCAAGGGGAAAATGTGGAAATTAAGTATCGGTAATTAATTATTTTTGTATGATTTGAATACCAATGTTGCTAAGGATTTCCAAACTTCTCACCATGGAAACCGTCTCTTCAGTCACGAGCTTCAGAACGTCGATCACAGAGATGTAGCCAAGCCTCTTGGCAATGGCGAGCGCTGACGTGCCGTTCTAATGGAAAGAGATGCACGATGATTAGACTCTAAACCAGGGGTCTCCAAAGTGCGGGCCGCAAATGACCCCAGGGCTAATTTTTTAACTGCCCGTGGCACATTTTAAAAATACTACAAAAAAAAAAAAAAACATAAACAAGTGGAATAAAAAAACAAACAGGTGAAATGTACCGGTAATGAGAAAAAGTTGCAACGTTGACTCTAATAACACAAAACTGTCATGCTGACTGTTTTTTTGTCATTGCTCAAAAAAATTCTAATGAATCAAAACCAATGTTATGAATTATTGACCTATGGAAGACTCCAATTACTTTACAACAAATATTCCACTTTCAAATATTTTTTGGGGAAAATATTGGATAGTTTGTGTGTTTGCCATAAAAAACAATGTATTCTTTCACAAAAATAACAGAAAATAAATACACAAAAAAAGCAAAAAACTAAACAAATTATAATCGACGGATAGATCTGAAGTTGATCTAGAGATTTAAAAAAAAAAAAAAAAAAGCATCACTTATTTTCAATACTTATGAGTGTGGCCCTTTTGTATCCCCAATAATTTTAATGTGATTTTTTTTTAAAATTGCCATTGCTCAAAAAAAGAATAATACATTAAAATCAATGTTGTTATGAATTATTGACCTATTTTTAAAGCTCCAATTACTTTACATCAAATATTTTACTTTGAAATATACTGCGGTTTTTTGGGTTTTTTTTTTGACAAAAAGGGCATAAAACACAAAAAAAATGTGTTTATTGCTTTATACTGACAGATAAAGCTGAAGTTAATCTCCAGATTAACGTTGAATAATAATAATTATTAGAGATGTCCGATAATATCAGCCTGCCGATATTATCGGCCGATAAATGCGATAAAATGTAATATCGGAAATGATCGGTATCGTTTTTTTTGTTATCGGTATCGGGTTTTTTTCAAATTTATTTTGTATTAAATCAACATAAAAAACACAAGATACACTTACAATTAGTGCACCAACCCAAAAAACCTCCCTCCCCCATTTACACTCATTCACACAAAAGGGTTGTTTCTTTCTGTTATTAATATTCTGGTTCTTACATTATATATCAATATATATCAATACAGTCTGCAAGGGATACAGTCCGTAAGCACACATGATTGTGCGTGCTGCTGGTCCACTAATAGTACTAACCTTTAACAGTTAATTTTACTCATTTTCATTAATTACTAGTTTCTATGTAACTGTTTTTATATTGTTTTACATTATTTTTTCCATCCATCCATTTTCTACCGCTTATTCCCTTCGGGGTCGCGGGGGGCACTGGAGCCTATCTCAGCTACAATCGGGCGGAAGGCGGGGTACACCCTGGACAAGTCGCCACCTTTTTATTCAAGAAAATGTTTTTAATTTATTTATCTTAGTTTATTAATTTTTTTAAAAAGTACCTTATCTTCACCATACTTGGTTGTCCAAATTAGGCATAATAATGTGTTAATTCCACGACTGCATGTATCGGTTGATATCGGTATCTGTAATTAAACAGTTGGACAATATCGGAATATCGGATATCGGCAAAAAGCCATTATCGGACATCCCTAATAATTATAATAATATATGACTTAGTTTTAACATTTTTATGACTGAGAGCCCTGAGAGGAGCCCCAAAGGTAAAATAAAATCTAAAGTATTGGTTTTGAAAATTACAAATATCAAAATGGCCCTTGCGTGCTTTGATTTTTCAGTATGCGGCTCTCAGTGGAAAATGTGTGGACACCCCTGCTCTAAACATTATATGAAGGAGTACATATGGAGAAAGTGTGGTCATGCTTACTGTGGTGGTCTCGTTAGGCTGAGCTCCGTGCTTCAGTAGCAGAGTGACAATGTCTGTGTGTCCCTGCTGGGCGGCCTGGTGCAGTGGAGTGTAACCAAGCTGGACAAGATAAGAGACGGACAAACGTTATTTCTTACTTCCTTAGTGCACACATGACAACGGAAACACATCTCATTAACAATATTAATCCTGTTCCATGAATGTATTTAAGCAAATCACCTTCACAAGCCACATGGCACTGAAAGTTGATTGAAATGAATGGATGCAATTGATTTATTTAAAATGACATACTGTATATACATTTATTCCCTCTGATCAGTCAACAATGCATCATAATTGGTGCTGCTCTGTGACTGTAAAACTGCAGCTTCACAACCAGAGCGAGGCGCTCACCCGTGTTTTACTGTTGACATTGGCTTGTTGCTGCAGCAGGAACTTCACCATTTTGATGTTGCCATAGTGACACCCTACATGAAGAGGGGTGTAGCCCATCTGAGATGACACATAAAGAAAGATTATTTTCACCACAAACCCTTTCAAAACGACTAATATTGCATCACAGTATATAGACTTTTAATTGATAACAAACTAACTGTGCATATTTGCTATAATACAGCGGTACCTCAGCTTGAGAGTGCCCCAACTTAGGAGTGTTTTGAGATAAGAGCTTTCTCTTTGCTGATTGTAGAGCTTTAAGTTGCAAGCAAAAATTTGAGTTACAAGCATCCCCGCTATTAGTTGGCATAGCAAATGTCACAATGAACAATAACATCTGGTCTTACTCGGTCTGGTCTTACTCGCTAGCAGTAGCTTATAGTACTATATATACCAAAGTAGAATGAGTCTAAAGCTATCCATCCATCCATTTTCTACCAGTTGTTCCTCCCTGAGGATGTACAATAATAATATCTAAAGGCGGACATGTATCCATGAAAATATGGATAAGCTGCTGATAGTATGTTTGATGGAGAAGCAGCTGTAGAAGTCCACACTCCAAAGTAAATGCTCTACATTATTTATTTTAATTTAATTGTAGTAAAGTATATGGTGTTGTTTTTATACAATATTTATCATCTAAAAGTTTGTTACATGTTAAAATGGTGCTGTTTTGGTGAGAGCAAGCACCAATCAAACTGACTTCAGTTCATTTCAATGGAAAATGTGGATTTGTAAGTGTCTTGGTCAAAGCTCCATCACTGTACCAATTAAGCTCGTAAGTTGAGGTACTACTGTACGCTATAAAAAACAATATTTTCTTGTTGTATTTCAGATATACTTTAATAATCCCCAAGGGGAAATTTGAGATGTTACTATTCATCACATAGGTGGCACAAATCTTTATGACGTTGTGAATCGTAAAAACTAAATCTTGTGTTGTCTAAATGTAGTTTTAAACAATGCTTGTTTATTCTATGTCACAGGTGTCAAGCTCAAGGCCCGGGGGCCAGATTTGGGGGGGCCACGTCATTTTCTGTGGCCCGCAAAAACCTGGAAATGATGTGTCAATAAAGTATATTTTTTCTTTGTAAATGTATTTGCTTTTTCCCATTTTAAACAGAAACAATACATGTAATACATGCAGTTGCATATCTGTTGATATTGTTGATATTATATAACTTTATATATATTATATAACTTTGATACAATGTTATTTTTTATAATTAACTTTGGAACTGCCTTTTATCCAACTGATTGCTCTCAAGATAATTTCTTTAACTGATCTTTTTTTTTAATATATATATATATATATATATATATATATATATATATATATATATATATATATATATATATATATATATAGGCTCCAGCGCCCCCCGCGACCCCGAAGGGAATAAGCGGTAGAAAATGGATGGATGGAGGGATATATATATATATATATGTATATATATATATATATATATATATATATATATATATATTTGACCTTTGTTTTAAATTATATATTTTAGTCTGTCTAATGCATGCACTATTTGGCTTACTATTTTGTGTTTTACAGCCCTTTATTTTTTAACTGTGGTTGTTTTAAAAGGGATTTATAAATAAAGTTGATATGGTATGGTACAAATGCAAAAAACATTAACATACTTGCCAAACAAATCTTTCGTTAAATTACAAATAAACACTTAAGTGTCCATCAAATTGTAAATAGACAATAGATTTCAAGGTAAAAAAAAACCGTCAGGTCAGTTGCCAGATGTTTACTGGAAAAAAACCCTGTCATACTGTTTTTTTCCATTTACAGTAGTGCACCGTAACAGCAGCAACCTTAGATTTTGCAATTAAAAAGGACTGGCAGAATTTTATGGTAAAAAATTAGTGTTAACATTTTTCCATTTACAGTATATTATAATATTCTGTAAAAACACTGTAAATTGTTCAGTAAAATTCTGGCAACAGAGCTGCTAGTTTATTTTTTTTACCGCAAAGTCCACAGTGTATGTAATAGAGATGCGCGGTTTGCAGACACAACCGCGGAGTCCGCGGATTATCCGCGGATCGGGCGGTTGAAATAAAAAAAAATTAGATTTTATCCGCGGGTCGGGTCGGGCGGTTGAAATAAAAAAAAATTTGATTTGAAATAGATTCAGGCGGGTGGCAGTTAAACCAATTCGGAAATATATATACATAGTTAAATGTTGTTACCCACATACGAAAAACGAGCAGGCACCTGCAGCATATGCCACAACAGAAGAAGAAAAAAAAAAGAGATGGACACTTTTACAGAGCGGAGAAGGGACGCCTCGCCGGGGTCCGGGACAGAGGCCCCTTCCCCCGAGAGGGCCCCACCGGGAGCCGTAGCTGAGGTGATCCGCGAGAAGGGCCCGACACACGTCCAGGGTCACCACCGCACCGACACCCCGCCTCGTCCGCCTTCGCCGCGGCCGGCGTCACGCGCAGCAGGTAAGCAGCTTACCTGCCCGCCACCCCCGTGGCCGGGGGCTCGTAACAGGGGTCACTCCGCGCGCTCCGCCCGCGCAGCTTACCTGCCCGCCACCCCTGTTGCCGGGGGCGCGTAACAGGGGTCACTCCGCGCGCAGTGCGCTTACGAAAGGGGTGGGGCTCACCCTGGTTGATATAGACAGCAGGACGGTGGCCATGGAAGTCGGAACCCGCTAAGGAGTGTGTAACAACCCACCTGCCGAATCAACTAGCCCTGAAAATGGATGGCGCTGGAGCGTCGGGCCCATACCCGGCCGTCGCCGGCAGCGAGAGCCGCGAGGGCTATGCCGCGACGAGTAGGATGGCCGCCGCGGTGCGCGCTGAAGCCTCGGGCGCGAGCCCGGGTGGAGCCGCCGCGGGTGCGAGGGACATCGCACCTCCACGCGCTTGGAGGTGCGCTCAGCGCGGCTCCCATATGATTGCGCACTGGTGTGCGTCTGGGCCGTGACAGCGTGGCACGCATTGAATGTCTGTGCTGCATTGGATCAGTCTCCTTTCTTTAACAGGCAAAAGCTTTATAACCTCACTAATGCCTTGCATCATCCATATTAGATATATAACAACGGGCGGGTGCGGGCGGGTGCGGTGTTGATTAAATGTTAGATCGGGTGGATGGCGGATGGTTGACGACTTTCTGATGCGGTTGCGGATGAAATAATTGCCTATCCGCGCATCTCTAGTATGTAATAATAATAATGAAATGCATAGGCAATTGCGTAATAAAATAATAAAGCAAATCCTCAAACATTTATATTTATATATTATTCACTGCTAGAAGTGGCTCTCTGATGGCGGCCATAAATGCGATGTTTCCCTCGAAAATGAGTTTGACACCCCTGTTCTAAGCCAATAAAACACTGTACAAGGAATCAGGTTTTAGAGGTTTGAAAGAGGCTTTTGATTGAAATCACAATATTTTTTATTTTTTTATTTTTTTATAAATCTGACCCGTGTAGCAGCGTAGACTGAAGCTCCTTGCTTGACCAAGATGTCAGCAATGCCAACATGTCCCTCCTGTGCCACAAGGTGGAGCGGAGTCAGTCCACTCTAGAAAGAGAAAACCAAAACATCAATTATGCCCTTTTACTCCCACACTCACACAGATATGTCGCGTTTAAAATGGTCCTCTTACCTTGTTGCCAAGGTTGACGTTAGCCTGCTTGGAAATAAGCAGAGAGACCATATCGGGCCTTCCTTCCTGCGAGGCCAGGTGGAGAGGTGTGACTCCCTGTAGAGACTCAGCATTGGCTGAAGCTCCATATTGCAACAGGCTGTTCGCCACCTCCATCTGATTCTGCTTGGATGCAATATGGAGGGCGGTGTAGCCGTTCTAAAAGACAAAAAGGGAGATAACGACTTATGGTAACAAAGGACTTTTGTAGTATGAATGGCATGTATGAATGCACTTTATTGTGCCATACCCGGGCTGCACTGTGTGGTGACCCTCCTTTGCTGACAAGCAGGTTGACAACATCCAGGTTGTTGTGATGCACGGCCACATGCAGTGGAGTCAGACCGTTCTGCAAGGGTAGAGACGCTGTCTGTCAACTTTTTCATTTTTGCTGGAACATCTCTTCCAACAATCCATACTTTGAGTACATATCTTGACAAATAGAAGACGTAAAGCCTGATCTACAAAAGGTTTGCATGTATTAAAACATTTCTGTCAACATATTTGGACTTTCAGAAATACAAATATTAGACATATCGTCTATTTAGCAATGATATTTTATCATTTTATTGCTGCTGGATGACTTAAAGGGGACCTATGATGCAAAACCAATGTTTCTGACCTACTGTATTGGTACCTATTTTGTGTATTTGGGATCTGCATAAGTCCTGAAAATTTGAAATCAAACCATGGAGGCATGGCGTAGATATTTATAAAACAATCTTGCCTTCCTTCATACTTCCTCCATGGAATTTGCCCCAATTGTGATGTCAGCGAATGTCTCCATATATGGTAGAAATTTACCCAAAGTGCTCTGCACGAGTCCGCCAATGTAGAACGTAATCTATGCAAAATGTTGACCAAAGATACACCAATACATGTTATGTAGACCAGTGTTTTTCAAGTGCCGTGAGATAGTCTGGTGTGCCGTGGGAGATTATCTAATTTCACGTATTTGGGTTAAAAATATTTTTTGCAAACCAGTAATTATAGTCTGCAAATTAGGTGTTGTTGTTGAGTGTCACTGCTGTCTCGAGCTCGGCAGAGTAACCGTGTAATACTCTTCCATATCAGTAGATGGCAGCAGGTAGCTAATTGCTTTGTAGATGTCGGTAACAGCATAAGGCAGCGTGCAGGTCAAAAGGTATCTAATGCTTAAATTAAAAATAAACAAAAGGTGAGTGCCTCTAAGAAAAGGCATTGAAGCTTAGGGAAGGCTATGCAGAATGAAACTAAAACTGAATTGGCTACAAAGTAAACAAAAACAGAATGCTGGACGACAGCAAAGACTTACTGTGGAGCAAAGTTGGCGTCCACAATGTACATCCGAACATGACATGACAATCAACAATGTCCCCACAAAGAAAGATAAAAACAACTGAAATATTCTTGATTGCTAAAACAAAGTAGATGCGGGAAATGTCGCTCAAAGGAAGACATGAAACTGCTACAGGAAAATACCAAAAAAGAGAAAAAGCCACCAAAATAGGAGCGCAAGACAAGAACTAAAACACTACACACAGGAAAAAAGCAAAAAACTCTAAAGAAGTCACGGCGTGATGTGACAGGTTGTGACAGTACACCTACTTTGAGACAAGAGCTAAAGTGATGCATGCTTGGTTATGGTTTGAAGTCATATCCAACAATTGCGACGACTTTTTACTGTAAACTGAGTTTCGTTTTTTAATGATTTCTGATGGTGGTGTGCCTCTGGATTTTTTCAACGCAAAAAATGTGCCTTGGCTCAAAAAAGGTTGAAAAACACTGATGTAGACCATAAGGAAGTGTTTTAAATGAAAAAAAACAAAAAAAACATAATACAACCCCTTTAAGGGGCTGATTAAAACAAATTCGATTGATTGGTTTGGTGTCTGCTAGCCTTCGTATTTCATGTAAGAGATCTATTAGTATAATACATCGCCCATGTGAAAAAACTTCTTGCAATATGCATTTTCTTGCAACTGGATCATTCCAGACGCACCATCACAACGCCACAACTCCTTCAGCGTGCAAAAAGTAGGTTCTGTTGTCTAGCCCGCACTTCACTATAGCCTGAAAAGAGTGGTACATATTATATTTGTGTGCTGCATGTCAACAACAGGACGAAACACCACAGTTTGGAGCCTATGATGCCGTAAATATAGAGGGAAATGAGTGTCTCTATTGTGACAGCCGGTATACACACAAAAACCTCATTTAGATGGGTCGGCCTGCACCACTTTTGCACTTGTTATCAATTGTACACGCAGTTTTAGTAAATACCCTGTAACATGTCCACCACTAATAAATAGTACAAGCAATTTTATACTTTGCACACGCTTTTTAGCATGTGCTATTTGTATTTTATAAAATCAGGCCCTTTTTATCTTTACAAGAGCAGGCAGCTGCTTACACATTCTCATGCTTTCTCTGGCATCGGGGGAGAAATGACATGATCCGCCAGTTTTGAGAAATGTCTCAACAATAAGCGGAGTGAGGAGCTCATAATTGTGTTTTTGTCGATTTGTGATGAAAATCCTTTATTTTTACCCATTTTCCTGGGAAAATACCCATATTTTGAAATGCAAATATTGACAGGTATGCAACAGAGACACATACAGTATTTAACTGCTGTGCAGCCCTAAGGCCCAAAACGGGCATTGCATGTGTTCCTCTCATGTGGTATGATTGATCAGTTTAAGGTTAGTGGTGCAAAATTTTGCCAGGGAGTTTTCAAAAAATAAATAAAATTGCACTGTGTTTTTGATTGCAACATTGTTAGAACAGTATATAAACAAAGTATAGACACTTTCTCTTTCACTCCTATTATAACCGCTACTTTTTAAAAGACTGTACTCCAGGTATTTTTCTAAGCTCTTTCCATTAAAACCAAATTAATCTCATTATGGATCTTGCCGATTGAACAAGAAAATATCGTTTTGGTGTCATTGCGCTCCACAAGCACCAGGTTGCGCTAGAAAACCATGAGCCCAATTCTCAGTGCTTTGATGAGCGTAAATGAGTTAAACAGCCATTAAACTGCAGAAATGCAATAAAAAAGTATCTTGAGGAGTGACAATATATCATGGCAGAAATATGTAAAAGACTTGTGTGGACCCAACCAAGTCCTGCCTGCTTTCGCTCTCATTCTCAGGAGCTATGTGCATATGGACACAATTAATCAGATTAAAAGCCTAACTGGAATAAAAATGCTTAATTCGGAATATTCTGACTCGATCACACACGTTCAGATCAAAATTTCATTCCGATCGAGACGGGTGGTTTAAAGTAATTCGGTTTGTAGCGCAAGAAAACACATAATCCGAAATTCTGGTTAGAATTATCCTTACTGCGTATTTCGTTGATGTCAGCTATACTTTGATGGTGGAGGGGGACTAAATTTAATAGTCTCGTAATGAGTCTTGCTGCTGACTACCCCCATTCAACATGCACAGAAGTAGCGATATATGCTTTTGAGTTTGTTTCTTTAAAACGAGACTAGAAAAAACAAAAGTATGGTATGGAGTGTCATGTGTCGACGTAACAATAAAAGAAGGGATACATTTGTTGTCTTAACGAGCGGTTTTATTCACGACATTAAAGCTACTCCAAGTGGTAACTACTAGCCTCATACACACAATGTCGAGACATGAAGACGCGCCGCAACCCGTAACTAATCACAACATAAAAACCACAGAACAGCTCCATTTCAAAAAGAGAGGTAAAACAAAAGTAGTGAAACGAAGGAAAACATTATAAATAAATACCGCGATAACATTGGACAAGCAGAAATGCACAAAGCCATGTTTGTTAACAGTGGACGTCTAATGCTTTTTCAGCACATGCAGTGAGCAAACTTGTCCAATAGATGGCGCCATAGCACAAATAATGACATACCTTTCTGTTTATGTTCGGTTCTGCGCAAGTCAGAGTAAAGTATTCCGATTGAGGTGTGATGCATGAAAAATGCACTTCATAATCAGATAATTTTTTCAGGGTCCATGTACACAGGAGCATTATAATCCGAATGATGATCAGATTAAATAAATGTTGCCCATGTAGACACTGCAGAAATGTATTTATTTTTACTTGCTGTATCAAAATCAATGTTGACATAAATTATTGACCTATTCAAGGCTGTTATTATCCAACCTCAAATATTCCACTTAGTAGAAAAAACTGCTTTTAGCTTAGATAATAATGAGTCATATATTGGTATATGAGATCCATTATTCAAATTTGTTATAACTACTAAATGAATCTAAAATATGTCTTATTTTATCTCTGTGGAAAATTTTGGACACAATGTGTTGTCAAGCTTATGAGATGTGAAGCAAGTGTAAGCCACTGTGACACTATTGTTCTTTTTTATATGTTTTTATTTTATTTTTTATAAATGGCTCCAAAGACATGCACCTGGGGATAGGTTGATTGGCAACACTAAATTGGCCCTAGTGTGTGAATATTGTCTGTCTATCTGTGTTGGCCCTGCGATGAGGTGGCGACTTGTTCAGGGTGTACCCCGCCTTCCGCCCAAATGCAGCTGAGATAGGCTGCAGCACCCCAACCCCCCCCCCCCCCCCGACCCCCCCGCGACCCCGAAAAGGACAAGCGGTAGAAAATGGATGGATGGATAAATGGCTGTGATGATAATGTCAATGAGGGATTTCTAATCACTGCTATGTTGGAATTCTTATTAATATTGACACTGTTGTTGATATTATTAATTCATGTTTGACTACTTTTAGATTGTTTTGTGTCATGTTTGTGTTTCCTCTCAATTGCTCTGTTGATTGCTATTATGAACGTTTCTGGGCCGGGTTTGGTTTTGGAATTTGAATGGTATTATTATTGTATTATTGTGTATTATTTTGTTGGACTGACTAATTAAAAAAATAAATAAAAATAAAAATAAAAAATAAAAATCCACTCTCCAACTTATTTTTTAGCAATATTGCATACTTTGTATTTTCCCATTTAATAAAAACCTATTGTTATTTTTGATAAAAAGGCTATTAATCATAAGAAAACCATAAAACAATTATAAAAGCCAAAATAATTAGATAGATCTAAAGTTGTTAAAACATTTCAACCATTAAAAAATATATTATTTTAACTTTTGACACTTTTATGAGCGGGTCCCTTTTGGATCCTAACAGTCATCGTCAATCTTAAGGTTGAACAGAGGTTAGGAAGTCTGAAAAACCCATACTTGCCAACCCTCCCGATTTTTCTGGGAGACTCCCGAATTTCAGTGCACCTCTAGAAAATCTCCCGGGGCAACCATTCTCCCAAATTTCTCTCGATTTTCACCCGGACAACATTATTAAGGGTGTGCCGTGATCAGATTCAGAATCAGAATCAGAAATACTTTATTAATCCCCGAGGGGAAATTACAATTTTCAGCACAATCCCATTCAAGATCAGACATACATTACTGGCACTGCCTTTAGCGTCCTCTACAACCTGTCGACATGTCCGCTTTTTCACCATACAAATAACGTGGCGGCCCAGTCACATGTTGTATGCGGCTTCTGCAGACACACGTAAGTGACTGCAAGACATACTTGGTCAACAGCCATACAGGTCACACTGAGGGTGGCCGTATAAACAACTTTAACACTGTTACAAATATGTACCACACTGTGAACCCACACCAAACAAGAATGACAAACACATTTTGGGAGAATATCAGCACCGTAACACAAAATAAACACAACAGAACAAATACCCAGAATCCCTTTCAGCCCTAACTCTTCCGGGCTACAATATACACCTCCGCGACCACCAAACCCCGCCCACCTCAACCCAGCCCCCCACACCTCAAACAACCCCTCACACCCAATCTCCCGAATTCGGAGGTCTCAAGGTTGGCAAGTATGGAAAAACCACATGTGTAAAACAGTGTCCCTTGCCTTTCCAGCAGCATTTGGGTTAGCTCCTCTCTCCAACAACAGCTCGGCAACATCCACCTTGCCATACTTGGAAGCCACGTGAAGAGGAGTAAAGCCTTTCTGCAATGGAAGTTTGACAGTCTCACACAACCAAACATGTCCATCAAATAGCCGTGGGGGACTAAGTACCTTAGTCATCTTAGTTTGCTGCGCTTCCATGTCCAACAGGATGCGCACGGTTTGCACATGACCCTCCCGGGCAGCGATGTGAAGAGGAGTGTGTCCTGCTGTTGTTGTGGAGTTTGGTTTGGCTTTGTGCTCCAACAGCAGCTTCACAATGTCTTTGTGGCCCATTCGTGAAGCACAATGCAGCGGTGTTTGGTCATCCTGATTTATTGAATAATAATGAACAATGAGTAAAATGCAGTTAAAAATTCCCCACTTATGAAAGTGTAGCTACAGTAGCGACCTTGGCCTTGGCATCCACTGGTGCTGCATTCTGTAGTAAAAATTCTGCCACTGTAAAGTGTCCTGCCCGAGATGCCATATGGAGAGGGGTCTCCACTTTCTGCTCGTCACACACAACAGACAGAATCAGATGAACTCAAAAGTCATCACTGCGTCACTTCTATAACTCACCACATTGGACGCGCTTGGTGAAGCTCCTTTCTGCAGCAGGATCTTCACGATGTTGAGGTGACCCATGAAAGATGCCACGTGCAAGGGCGTCAAGCCGGACTGCTTGAAAAGAGAAGTCATTTAGAAAGGCAACGGGCATACAAAACGACGGGGGTTTTACTTGTGGCGAACACCTCACCTCAGTCACCGCCTCTAATGATGCTCCATGTTTGAGTAGAAGATCTATCACACGCATGTGGTTCTTTTTACAAGCAATATGCAACGGAGTAAAGCCATTCTAAAGAGAGGGAAGAGGATTCAACTTTACGACTGAGCCAAATCAGTGGTGTGCCTTCTCTGCTGGCCTAACAGAACCAGAAATCATGATCATAATTAAAGAAATTATTTTTTCATTTACTTTCCCTAAATATTTACAAGTATTCATATTCTCTTCATGTCATATTATGCTCCTTCCAGTGCTGTTGTTGTTAGTTTTAGTTTGTATCCAATCAGAATTCAGCTAGCTTATGTTGCCATGCTGTACCAAATCTGCCAGAGGCCTTCAGAATCAACAATGCAGGCGTCCGTGCACTCTAAGCGATCGGGGACATACAGTTGATAGACAGTTGCGATAGCCAATCAGATCACGCGTTGTTGTCAGTAAGGCCTTCTAGCTGGCCTCACGTTGAACGTGCTATCGTAATGTAACGACGCTAGTGCCGTTAGCATTAGCTAATATGCTAACACGTTTACGAGTGTCTGTGTTAGTATGATTCATTTACAATTGCATTATTTTTGTATTGTTTCAGTTTCACAAATTCCTCAGTAAACTCACCAAGACGTCAAGGTGAAGTTATTTAGTCTGTTTATCTGATGGTAGAGGTAGCTTCCGCAGCTAGTGGGTCCATGACGATGACTTCTGTTTTGTTTGATCCGCCGTTTTACTGCGGTTTTACAGACACCGTTCCATGTGTGATGTCTGTCGGAGTGTTTTCATACATATTTATACATGCTATCCTAATGTAATGATGCTAGTGCCGTTAGCATTAGCAACTATGCTAACACATTTACGAGTGTCTGTGTTAGTATTATTAATTTACAATTGCATTATTTTTGTATTGTTTCAGTTTCACAAATTCCTCAGTAAATTCACCAAAACGTTATTGAGTCTGTTTAGCTGATTGGAGAGCTAGCTTCTGCAGCTAGTGGGTCAATGATAATAATAATAATAATAATGAATTACATTTGTAACACACTTAACATTTGTTAAAATCTCAAAGTGCTACAAAGTATAATTATTATTATTTTTTAAATAAATAAAAACAAAGGTAAAAAATTTAAATAGAAAGTTAGAATATATAATAGAAAATTTAAATAGAAATAAAAACATGAAAAACACTAGATAAAACATAGAAACATAGATAAAATAGAAATAAAAATATGAAAGCACTGGATAAAACAGATAGGCAAGCAGTGCATTTAAAAACAAGAAGGCAGAGAAATTAGATGAAAGCTGTGCTAAAAAGGTGGGTTTTTAGTCCTTTCTTAAAACGGTCGACCGACTGTGGTGATCTAAGATGGTCAGGGAGAGCGTTCCAGAGTTCGGGTGCGGTCGAGCAGAAAGGCCGGCGGCCCATTAATTGTAGGTTTGTCCTGATGGGTTAGAGGAGGTTTGTGTCTGAGGAGCGGAGGTTGCGGGTAGGAGGTTGAGGGGAAACCAGGTCCTTGAGGTAAGAGGGGGCGTTACCGAAGATGCATTGATGTGTTAGCAGGTTACTCTTGAATGAAGATGACTTCTGTTTTGTTTGATCAGCCGTTTTACTGTAGTTTTACAGACACAGTTTGGAAGCAATTGAGGTTTGTAAATAAACATTGACAGAATCTTTCTGTGTGAATAACTCATTTCACAATGTATATATCTGCGGCTTACAGTCTGGTGCGGCTAATCAACAATTTAGTGAGTGCGGCTTTTATCCTGGTGCGCTCTATGGTCTGGAAAATACGGTAATAGCTTCGAGTCAGTATTTCTGTAAAACCAACTTTTTTTTGACACAACTTTTGTAAGACTTCTCATTAGATTGTGCAGATGCAACCGATGCTGTGGATGGTCATTTTTACTGTATATACCGTATTTTTTGAGTATAAGTCGCTCCGGAGTATAAGTCGCACCGGCCGAAAATGCATAATAAAGAAGGAAAAAAACATATAAGTCGCACTGGAGTATAAGTCGCATTTTTGGGGGAAATGTATTTGATAAAACCCAACACCAAGAATAGACATTTGAAAGGCAATTTAAAATAAATAAAGAATAGTGAACAACAGGCTGAATAAGTGTACGTTATATGAGGCATAAATAACCAACTGAGAACGTGCCTGGTATGTTAACGTAACATATTATGGTAAGAGTCATTCAAATAACTATAACATATAGAACATGCTTTACGTTTACCAAACAATCTGTCACTCCTAATCGCTAAATCCCATGAAATCTTATACGTCTAGTCTCTTACGTGAATGAGCTAAATAATATTATTTGATATTTTACGGTAATGTGTTAATAATTTCACACATAAGTCGCTCCTGAGTATAAGTCGTACGTAACAACGGCCAAACTATGAAAAAAACTGTGACTTATAGTCCGAAAAATACGGTAGTATTTGTGCAACCGTGAAGCTCACTGACCAGTGCCCGCGAGTTGGGTTTGGCCCCCTTGTCCAGCAGAACTTTGGCCATTCTGTGGTGTCCGCAGTGTGCAGCCACATGCAGAGGTGTCAGGTGATCCAGCGTGATGTCATCAATGTCTGCGTTATACTGAAGTAGCTGCTTGACACAGTCCATGTGGTCCCCCTGTGCCGCCATGTGGATTGGGGACAGGCCATTCTGCAAAACAGAGTTGTTGACTTTTACATCTTTGGCAGGGCAGCAGTTTGGCAGGACAATAACAAAGATGCTTTAATATTTCATGTTGCTTTCCAAACAAGTTATCACAACAATGTTTCAGTTGAATCACCTTGGTCTTTGCCTGGATTGGGGCTCCATTGTCCAGAAGAATCTCTATGATCCTGACATGACCGTTTCTGGCTGCACAGTGCAGAGGAGTGAGCTCATCCTGGGCAGAGACAGGCTGCATCAATTAGTGGAAGTGGCAAACATGAGGAGATTAAGAGAATGTGCTAAGGTGCAGCACCTTGGTCTTGGCATCTATTTGTGCTCCTCTATCCAGCAGGAGTCGGACCATGATCACATTCCCTCGTCTGGATGCGATGTGAAGGGGTGTGATGCCGTTCTGCGTTCAAATACATATTAGGGATGGGCGATGTGGCCCTAAGTCTATATTGTGATATATTACGCAGCTTATTGCAATAACTAGGGATGTCCGATAATATCGGCAGGCCGATATTATCGGGCAATAAATGCGTTAAAATATAATATCGGAAATTATCGGTATCGGTTTTTTTATTATCGGTATCGTTTTTTTAATTTTTTTTTTTAAATTTTTTGTTTTTATTAAATCAACATAAAAAACACAAGATACACTTACAATTAGTGCACCAACCCAAAAAACTTTCCTCCCCCATTTACACTCATTCACACTCATTCACACAAAAGGGTTGTTTCTTTCTGTTATTAATATTCTGGTTCCTACATTATATATCAATGTATATCAATACAGTCTGCAAGGGATACAGTGCGTAAGCACACATGATTGTGCGTGCTGCTGGTCCACTAATAGTACTAACCTTTAACAGTTAATTTTACTAATTTTCATTAATTACTAGTTTCTATGTAACTGTTTTTATATTGTTTTACTTTCTTTTTTATTCAAGAATTTTTTTTAAATTGATTTATCTTATTCTATAATAAAAAAAAAAAAAGTACCTTATCTTCACCATACCTGGTTGTCCAAATTAGGCATAATAATGTGTTAATTCCACAACTGTATATATCGGTTGATATCGGTATCGGTTGATATTGGTTTAGGTAATTAAAGGGTTGGACAATATCGGAATATCGGATATCGGCAAAAAGCCATTATCGGACATCCCTAGCAATAACGATATATTATCTTGTATTTAAATGACAATAGAAACATTTCGAAAACGGGTTACAAAGGCTCCTAATTTAGCTGCTGACATATGTGGTAACATATTACATCATTTCCAGTTGCAGTATTTTGTCAAAACTATTATTATTAATCTACTTGTGTATCTACTCTTAATATGTGGTTACTTTCGGCTGCAACATGGTTCTATCTACACTTCAGTTAAACTGTAATGAGCACGCATTCTTCTGTTGTTTGGATATTTCACATTAGTTTTAAACAATACCACCAATTTGGGTATCAATGCAATGCTAAGGGGCAGTATTAGTCATAGTAGTATCAGGCTGATACTGATTCTTGAAATTTCCAAGATCATTGAATGATTCAAATTTTGATCATAGTTATAATCAGATGAAAACACAGTATGGCAATGTAACAATATTACTTAAATTAAAGTATTTTTTAATTATTTGCTTAAATCCTTTGTTTTTTGCCCTTAAAGGACTTATTTCCTGGGTTTGTAAACAATAACAAAAACAACAAAATACTTTTAATAATAAGAAATATCAATCGAAGCACTGAAGAATCGACTATATAGAGCAGGGATGGGCAAACATTTTTGGCTCAGGGGCCACATAGGCGTTTGAAATTTGATATCATATCTGTTGGAACGAAGAGTAGGCTTCTCACACATGGGCTATTTTAATCATAATACATCTATTTTCAACGATATCATATCAGAACCTCAAAGAAACATACAGATGGTATTAAAGGGTTAATTAACACTTACATTCTCTTTTAGTGGGAGCAGTGTTGTTGATCACCCTTTTTGCCAGTGCGTCCAAGTCTAGTATCAGTTTTGTTGTAGCAATTCTCAAAACAGATCTTTGCTCAATTCTGTTTTAATATTTGGCGAACCGGACTAAAAGGGACCAACGGGCCGGATGTGGCCCGCAGGCCGTAATTTTTCCACCACTGATATAGAGACACCATTCTTGGTATCGTTACTGCCGATATTGGTTAGTGGTTATGATATCCTCCTACAGCAGGGGTGTCAAAATCATTTTAGCTCAGGGGCCGCATGGAGGAAAATCCGTGCACACGCGGGCAGGACTATTAAAATCATGTCATTAAAACAAAAAAATAAAGACAACATCAGATTGTTTTCTTTATCTTACTTTGGCCAAAAATAGAACAAACACATCCTAAAAATATTACAATAAAAATATAGAAAAAAATACCGGCAGCGGTAAAGTTTAGATCCATGAGGGAAAGAAGAAAGTGAATAAATGTTTGTATCTGAATACATTTACATATTCATAAACATTTGTTTTCTTTTGTATTATTTTTTTTGAATGAATGAAGTAACGTTAATGACAACCTTTTTCCAAAACACAATATAGAATGTGAGATATAACAGGATAATGCATACATTTATCATTGGTTTTCAAAACTGTTACAAAAAAATGGGACCCCAAAAATGTACTGTGGGACCCCATTTTTATGATTTGGTTGGGACCCCATTTTGAAAATTCCTAGCGCCAACACTGATGGAGTATTGGTGCGTACAAAACAGCAGCAGGCAGCTGTGGCCTGCGGGCCGGTTCTAATACTAATCAAATATCATCCCGGGGGCCATAGATAATTAATTTGCGGGCCGGATCTGGCCCGCGCGCCTTGACTTTGACACGTAGGTCCTACAGTGTGGAGTGTAGCATGTTTAGTCGTCCTGCAGTGATAATAATACTTGTAAGAAACCGTTTATTTGCTGTTGACTAAACCGTTTATTTACTGCTGACTAAAAAGTGGCTTTGCGCTTTGGAGGGACATTAGTAGCTCACTCACTCGTCGTTTATTCGCCGACACAGCTAGAATGTGTCAACGACATGCATTATCATGATATCCATCCATCCATTTTCTACCGCGGGGGGTGCTGGAGCCTATCTCAGCTGCAATCGGGCAGAAGGCGGTGTACACCCTGGACAAGTCGCCACCTCATCACAGGGCCAACACAGATGATAGTATTAAATGCTCTATTGCACATGTGTCAAACTCATGGCCCGGGGCCAAATCTGATCCGCCCTATAATATTTAAAATGGCCCACCACATCTTTTTATCTAGCATGCTGCATCTTATTATGTGGCCCACCGCCTCATTTAATGTGGCCTGCTGCATATGTTGTGTGTTATGCCGTTTTAATTTATGTGGTCCGGTACGTAATTTTATGTGATATGCTGCCTAATTTATGTGGCCTGCAAAAAAAAAAAAAAAAGCTGGAAATGATAAAGCACTTTCTAACTAAATGTATGTAATATTCTTTCAACTTTGACATAAAAATGTACTGCATCCAATTGCATATTTTGTTCACTTTAATATTAACTGATTCTGCAAGAAGCAAAGCAAGTTATTCATCAATGTGTAAAAATAATAGTAATTAACAAGAGTTTAATATGCAGATTGTGTAACGAAACTATTCTACATTTATTTTCATATATATTCACTGTTAAAGGCCTACTGAAACCCACTACTACCGACCACGCAGTCTGATAGTTTATATATCAATGATGAAATCTTAACATTGCAACACATGCCTATACGGCCGGGTTAGCTTACTAAAGTGCAATTTTAAATTTCGCGCAAAATATCCTGCTGAAAAAGTCTCTGTATGATGACGTCAGCGTGTGACGTCACGGATTGTGGAGGACATTTTGGGACAGCATGGTGGCCTGCTATTAAGTCGTCTGTTTTCATCGCAAAATTCCACAGTATTCTGGACATCTGTGTTGGTGAATCTTTTGCAATTTGTTCAATGAACAATTGAGACAGCGAAGAAGAAAGCTGTAGGTGGGAAGCGGTGTATTGCGGCCGACTGCAGCAACAACACAAACACAGCCGGTGTTTCATTGTTTACATTCCCGGAAGATGATAGTCAAGCTTTACCATTGGCCTGTGGAGAACTGGGACAACAGAGACTCTTACCAGGAGGACTTTGAGTTGGATACGCAGACGCGGTACCGTGAGTACGCATGCAGCTGCGGCTTCCAAACATTTGATCGCTTGCCCGTACGTGCGTGCCGCTATGTGCATGTCACGTACGTAACTTTGGGGACTCTGGGGAAATATATGTGCTGTATGAACTTTGGGGAGGTGAACGGTACTTTGGGCTGTGGGATTGAGTGTGTTGTGCAGGTGTTTGAGTTGTATTGGCGGGTTATATGGACGGGAGGGGGGAGGTGTTTGTTATGCGGGATTAATTTGTGGCATATTAAATATAAGCCTGGTTCTGTTGTGGCTAATAGAGTATACAGGTAAAAGCCAGTAAATTAGAATATTTTGAAAAACTTGATTTATTTCAGTAATTGCATTCAAAAGGTGTAACTTGTACATTATATTTATTCATTGCACACAGACTGCTGCATTCAAATGTTTATTTCATTTAATTTTGATGATTTGAAGTGGCAACAAATGAAAATCCAAAATTCCGTGTGTCACAAAATTAGAATATTACTTAAGGCTAATACAAAAAAGGGATTTTTAGAAATGTTGGTCAACTGAAAAGTATGAAAATGAAAAATATGAGCATGTACAATACTCAATACTTGGTTGGAGCTCCTTTTGCCTCAATTACTGCGTTAATGCGGCGTGGCATGGAGTCGATGAGTTTCTGGCACTGCTCAGGTGTTATGAGAGCCCAGGTTGCTCTGATAGTGGCCTTCAACTCTTCTGCGTTTTTGGGTCTGGCATTCTGCATCTTCCTTTTCACAATACCCCACAGATTTTCTAAGGGGCTAAGGTCAGGGGAGTTGGCGGGCCAATTTAGAACAGAAATACCATGGTCCGTAAACCAGGCACGGGTAGATTTTGCGCTGTGTGCAGGCGCCAAGTCCTGTTGGAACTTGAAATCTCCATCTCCATAGAGCAGGTCAGCAGCAGGAAGCATGAAGTGCTCTAAAACTTGCTGGTAGACGGCTGCGTTGACCCTGGATCTCAGGAAACAGAGTGGACCGACACCAGCAGATGACATGGCACCCCAAACCATCACTGTTGGTGGAAACTTTACACTAGACTTCAGGCAACGTGGATCCTGTGCCTCTCCTGTCTTCCTCCAGACTCTGGGACCTCGATTTCCAAAGGAAATGCAAAATTTGCTTTCGTCAGAAAACATGACTTTGGACCACTCAGCAGCAGTCCAGCTCTTTTTTTCCTTAGCCCAGGTGAGACGCTTTTCGCGCTGTTTCTTGGTCAACAGTGGCTTGACACGAGGTATGCGGCAGTTGAAACCCATGTCTTTCAAGCGTCTCTTGGTGGTGGATCTTGAAGCACTGACTCCAGCAGCTGTCCACTCCTTCTGAATCTCCCCCACATTTTTGAATGGGTTTTTTTCACAATCTTGACCAGGGCGCGGTGATCTCTATCGCTTGTACACTTTTTCTGACCACAGTTTTTCCTTCCCTTTGCCTCTCCATTAATGTGTTTGGACACAGAGCTCTGAGAACAGCCAGCCTCTTCAGCAATAACCTTTTGTGTCTTTCCCTCCTTGTGCAATGTGTCGATGGTTGCCTTTTGGACAGCTGTCAAATCTGAAGTCTTCCCCATGTTTGTGTAGGCTTCAGAACTGGACTGAGAGACCATTTAAAGCCCTTTGCAGGTGTTTTGAGTTAATCAGCTGATTAGTTTGTGGCACCAGGTGTCTTCAAAATTTAACCCTTACACAATATTCTAATTTTGTGACACACGGAATTTTGGATTTTCATTTGTTGCCACTTCAAATCATCAAAATTAAATGAAATAAACATTTGAATGCATCAGTCTGTGTGCAATGAATAAATATAATGTACAAGTTACACCTTTTGAATGCAATTACTGAAATAAATCAAGTTTTTCAAAATATTCTAATTTACTGGCTTTTACCTGTATATATGTCTTGTGTTTATTTACTGTTTTAGTCATTCCCAGCTGAATATCAGGTCCCACCCGCCTCTTACAGCATCTTCCCTACCTGAATCGCTCCCACTGCCCTCTAGTCCTTCACTCTCACTTTCCTCATCCACGATCTTTCATCCTCGCTCAAATTAATGGGGAAATCGTTGCTTTCTCGGTCCGAATCGCTCTCGCTGCTGGTGGCCATGATTGTAAACAATGTGCAGATGTGAGGAACTCCACAACCTGTGACGTCACGCTACTCGTCTGCTACTTCCGGTACAGGCAAGGCTTTTTTATCAGCGACCAAAAGCTGCGAACTTTATCGTCGATGTTCTCTACTAAATTCTTTCAGCAAAAATATGGCAATATCGCGAAATGATCAAGTATGACATAGAATGGACCTGCTATCCCCGTTTGAATAAGAAAATCGCGTTTCAGTAGGCCTTTAAAAGCAGCCCCTATTGGGGCAGCCATAGTTGCAATGTGGCCCTTTTGTCTGCCAAATGTATGCTATTTATATCGTATTACGTCTATATCGTGCAACCCTATCACACATGCATACTAAATAAGTAAAGAAATATATAGTAATTCCATACCTTTGGGGTGAAATTGACATTGGCTCCTCTGTTGAGAAGAAGTTGAGCCACGTTTAAGTTTTCATAGTGTGCAGCAATGTGGAGTGGTGTGAATCCAGTCTGCAGAGACACACCAATTAGTTACCTGTCACTCTTTAAGTGTATTATTTGAATAAAGCACCCAGACGGTGGCAGCCCAACACACCCACGTCAGAATCAAGAAATACTTGAATAATCCCCGAGGGGAAATTAAGATTTTCAGCACAATCCCATTCAAGAGCAGACAAACATTACAGGGAGACAGAACAGGATTGCTGATGGGTCTGGCAACTTCCGGCACCCCTTACAAAAAAGGTGAGAAACAGGTAAACGCTGGGGTGGGGGGGTGAGAAAAAAAAATTCAGTTTACACCTGGACCAAGGAAAAAACAAACTCATAACCATAGCACACAAACGTGTGTAAGAGGGAAACATCGAAGAACACAAAGGACATTAAAGTAATTAAAAGAGCAGAGATGATGCAACCAGCCAGTACTACAGACAGCCACAAAAAAGTAAAACAACAACCAAAAAAAACATATACACTGTGGTGGCCTCTGCAGTGTTCCATGCCATCGTCTGCTGGTGTGGGGGGGGGGGCATGGCCAGAAAAAGGAGCAGACCCAACAAAGCAACCAAGAGAGCCGAAACCACCCTCGGTGCACACATACCTTGCTGAGCACGTCAGGGTTCGGGTCGTTCTGCAGAAGCACCGCAGCCGTGCGTGTATCGTCATTGCGCGCTGCAATGTGCAACGCGGGGAGGCGGACCTTCCCCTTGGTGCCATAGTTGATGAGCAGGGCAACAATATTCTCATGGCCTTGCTGCAGAGCCACAGCCAGAGGGGTGAATCCGTCCTGCAGCACAGAGAGGACACTCAGAAGGAAGGTTGATTAGAGTGACAATTAGACAGGTGGGGGGAAGCTGGTGAGTACACAACACAATGGAATGACAGCACGTCAGGATCAGCAGGATAGAATTGAGGAATTTGTCGGATCGCTGATTGCAAACGTCTCTCAATCTTTGGTACCTCGGTTGGGACGCTCTGATTAGCCCCATTCTCCAGAAGAAACTTCACAACCTCTAGATGGTTTTCTTGTGCAGCCATGTAGAGTGGAGTGAAACCCTTCTGTCTCAGAAACACGCACAACAGACACACACACACACACACACACACACACACACACAGCAGAGAAGCCACAAGCAAACCAGAGCAACACGAAAATAGAAAGTTACAGACACACACAAAGATGCAACACCAATACACAGAAATAAAGGAGCAGCAGACGTCATTGCTATCGTCAGTACAATGGCTGCACACTATAGGTGCTTGATTGAAAAGCTGACAGATCGTAGCTGAGAGAGACAACACAGCACGGAGCCTCACCTGGGATTGAGCGTTGACGTTGGCCCCGTAGTTAACCAGCTCCGTGACCACCTGCTCTTGGCCCGCCAGGGCCGCAATGTGCAGGGCCGTGTTTCCTTTCTGGGTAAAGAACAAATAGAAAACAGTCTGGTCATACTGTATGCAAGCATCATATACGTTCCATTTTGTCCACCAGCGACGCTGAGATCATTAATCATGCGTTTGTTACGTCTCGTCTCGATTGATGTAACATATTATTTTCGGGCCTCCCTATGTCTAGCATTAAAAGATTACAGCTGGTACAAAATGTGGCTGCTAGACTTTTGACAAGAACAAGAAAGTTTGATCATATTACGCCTATACTGGCTCACCTGCACTGACTTCCTGTGCACTTAAGATGCGACTTCAAGGTTTTACTACTTACGTATAAAATACTACACGGTCTAGCTCCATCCTATCTTGCTGATTGTATTGTACCATATGTCCCGGCAAGAAATCTGCGTTCAAAGAACTCCGGTTTATTAGTGATTCCCAGAGCCCAAAAAAAGTCTGCGGGCTATAGAGCATTTTCTATTCGAGCTCCAGTATTCTGGAATGCCCTCCAGGTAACAGTTAGAGATGCTACCTCAGTAGAAGCATCTTAAAACTCATTTGTATACTCTAGCCTTTAAATAGACCCCCCTTTTAGACCAGTTGATCTGCCGTCTCTTTTCTGCTCTTCCCCACTCTCCTTCGTGTTCAAAGTCGGGACCTGGGATAGACCACTCATCTGTGCATCAGTTGAGGACGTCTCTGCACTGCTGACCTGTCTCCACTGAAGATGATCTCCTGCTGGCCCCACTATGGACTGGACTCTCACACTATGATCTAGAGCCACTCGACGTCCATTGCACCGGTCGCCCAGGGGCGGGGGTCCCCACATCTGCGGTCCCACAATGTTTCTCATTGTAATCCCATTGGGTTTAGTTTTTTCTTGCCCTGATGTGGGATCTGAGCCGAGGATGTCGTTGTGGCTTGTGCAGCCCTTTGAGACACTCGTGATTTAGGGCTATATAAGTAAACTTTGATTGATTGAATGATTGATATACGGGAGGTGTGGATAGTATTACCACATGTAACACTGCTACCTTCAGACTCATAGCAGACGATCAAAATTTCACTACCAATTATGTTCTTTTTGCTCATGAAAATGCAACTGGCATTAATTTCTCATATTATCAATTAGTTTTTGAGTAAAAGGTAAATAGGTAAAAATACCAGTACTTAGAAGGCCCCCTTTCCATCGCTAGACTCGTTATGTCGCCCCCTCTTGGTGTGACGTCATCTACAGAACTGGATCCCCTTTCCCCGACAGTGTGGATAAAAGCATGTAAAACTATTATTTTAATCACTTAATTCATTTTTTTTGTTGCCCTGAGCAAAGCGATATGGCTAACTTTAGGAGCAAAAACAAAATATTAAAGAATCTGTAAGTGTTAAGGAATTCTACACCAGTTTGGATTGACATGGTTTCTTTGCACAACTGCTCTGATTCAAGTTCTGAGTTGGAGATTTAGATTTTTTTCCGATGAAGAAGCCGAAGAAGGCTGATTAGCCCCCAATCGCAGACTTCAACTGTATTGTTTTGAGCCTCAGGCCTAAGAGGGGAGGCCTAAGGAGCGAAATTACTGCCATAACTCCACAAGCACACAAAAGGATTCACATGTAGAAAAACAATTTTCTTCAAGTTCAAAACAATTTGCAAGTACAAAAACAATTGTTTTTTTCTACAATTGGAAGAAAAAACTATTGTTTTTCTACTTGCAAATTGTTAGGCCTCCCCCTCCTCGGCTTAAGGCTCAAAACAATACAGTTGAAGTCTGCGATTGGGGGCTAATCAGCCTTCTTCGGCTTCTTCATCGGAAAAAAATCTAAATCTCAGAACTTGAATTTCACTCCATAAAGGCCAATCCTGACTGGGGTATTTGTATTTGAATGTGTAAATACAGTTGTTTGAAAACTGCTGGCTCCCTTTGTGAAACAATATGGCATGGTAGCAACAAGCGCCTATTAGCTCACTCACACCACCCAAAGTCATACTGACCTGATGTGTGTGGCTACTAAGAATGCTACAGCGCCTCTTGGCAGAATTGTTCTGTGTACAGTGCATCCGGAATGTAGTCACAGTGCTTTGCTTTTTCCACATTTAGAATTCTAATTTCTTTACATTTGTGATTATTTCCTCTTTTGTCACATTGTTAAGGAACATGAAGTTGGGGCTTCAGCCTATGGTTCAATCCAAGTCTTCAACTGATCCATCACCTACTTCTGGAATCCTTTGTTCTATAACAGGGGTGTCAAACTATTTTAGCTCAGGGGTCACGTGGAGGAAACTCTATTACCAGGTGGCCCGGAATGGTAAAACCATGGCATGATAACTTAAAAATAAAGACAACTCCAGGTTGATTACTTTGTTTTACCTTGGCCAAAAATAGAACAAGCATACTATGAAAACGTACAAATCACAAATAATCCTCTGGACAAAACACTTCAAGTTTGTTGAGACTGTTGAGGAAACTGGTGCAGTTTCAAAAACACAATGAGCTTGGACTACGTCTCAGCAGTGGCGGGCCGTGCTTTCCCACCTTGGCCTTCAGTGATATTCAACTTAAATGATTACCTCTCAAAATACCATAATTTATGTCACCACATGACCATTGCTGGAGAAATACTATAAAGCAGTGGTTCTCAAATGGGGGTACGCGTACCCCTGGGGGTACTTGAAGGTATGCCAAGGGGTACGTGAGATTTTTTTTAAATATTCTAAAAATAGCAACAATTCAAAAATCCTTTATAAATATATTTATTGAATAATACTTCAACATAATATGAATGTAAGTTCATAAACTGAACATCAAATCAAGTAGGCTATTCCATTCATTACAATGCAATATTCAGTGTTGACAGCTAGATTTTTTGTGGACATGTTCCATAAATATTGATGTTAAAGATTTCTTTTTTTGTGAAGAAATGTTTAGAATTAAGTTCATGAATCCAGATGGATCTCTATTACAATCCCCAAAGAGGGCACTTTAAGTTGATGATTACTTCTATGTGTAGAAATCTTTATTTATAATTGAATCACTTGTTTATTTTTTAACAAGTTTTTAGTTATTTGTATATCTTTTTTTCCAAATAGTTCAAGAAAGACCACTACAAATGAGCAATATTTTGCACTGTTATACAATTTACTAAATCGGAAAATGATGACATAGTGCTGTATTTTACTTTTTTATCTCTTTTTTTCAACCAAAAATGCTTTGCTCTGATTAGGGGGTACTTGAATTAAAAAAAAATTCACAGGGGGTACATCACTGAAAAAAGGTTGAGAACCACTGCTATACAGGAACAAATGTACGCACTACTGGGCATTGAATCACCACCAACAGTACATAACAGGTTATTTTCTGGCGCATTTAAAAATCAATAAACCCGCATCAGAAATTTAAACATATCTTATGTGGTACTGTCAAAATTAAAATTGCAAACAACTTATTAAATGTGAAAAAATAAAGAAATAAAACATCTGAACTCATAATCTATAGAACCCATTCGAGCTTCCGGGGTTGGCCGACATCGTCTCACAAGATGTAGTTTCTCTTTAAATATCCTTCTTGAAAATGGCCTTGCAAATATATGTGTTGTCTTGTCTAATCATAAAAGATGCAGACGAGGCGTGTTGGCTGAGTTCTTATAGTTCACTCCACAAGGTGCTCATCAAAAACATTCCGCTGGGGGCTACTGCGCATGGTCTTCACTACTGGGGCATGCTAAGTAATGGAGTTCTTATGTTACCTAGCTCATAACATCACAATATATATCTGCATTAGGACTGTGGGAAGGCCTTACTGACAACAACTCGTGATCTGATTGGCTATCGCAACTGTCGGTCAAATGTTTGTGCCCGTTCACTTACAGTGCACGGACGCCCGCATTGTTGATACTGAAGGCCCCGGCAGATTACGTACAGCATGGCAACATAAACGAGCTGAATTTTGATTGGATAAAAACTCTAAAACCTAAAAACGACAGCGCTGGAAGGAGATTACATGAAGAGAATATGAATACTTTGAGATATTTATGATCATGATTTCTGGTTATGTTAGGCCAGCAGAGAAAGCCTTGCTGGCCCTGATGGCACACCACTACGTCTCAGTGTATCTACAAAAACAGGATTAAACTTTAAGTCACCATCTTTCTGGGATTGAACAAAAAACACAACATGTAAACTCTTCTAGGTATGAAATACCTCCTTTGTCATGTCCACGTATCAATCCAGTGCAAACTCAACAAACCGTAAGAAACGGAGGTAAAAACTATTCAAAAGGGTTAAGTTCACTTTTCTCGTGTTTGACAGAGATATATTGGGGCAACGAGGGTGCCAAAAGACGATGTGTTTGAAGCAGAAGACATAAAACGGCAGGTTTTAAGCTTCATTTGGGTCGAGAAGGAGGAGCCATAGTCACCTTTACTATGTACCTCTCGCTTGGCCCCTGTATAAATTGTTTGCTTGCCTAACAGAATTGCTATTGTGACATCCAGTGGACACATTTAGAACAGCGGTTTCTTTCGTTCAAATAAAAAAGCAGCTCATTTTAATACTTGGCAAACTCCGTAGGTTTGACACCCCTGTTCTATAATATACATACTGTATTCCCTGGAACATAGTCTAAATCAGTATCTAAAGTTTGCTCTTCTTTAAAATCGCTACTGGGCGTTTTACCTTTGTGGTGGTCTCCAGTACAATTCCGTTGTGAAGTAACTCCAGCACCATTTTGACATGGCCTTCTTTCGAGGCCAGATGCAGCCCGTTGAGCCCATTCTGAGGGAGAAATCACATCATAGTGAAGGGTTTGCTCACCAAAAAGATACAATGACCTGAGGTATCCACAAAGACACATGGAGAATAGACCATGCCACCTGACAACAACTTGGCTTAATGAATAACTCACAAACCAAAGCAGGCCAATACTTACACTGGACACCACATTGATTATTAGCAAACACTAAAGTCTAAACAGGGATGAAAAATGAGAATGCAAACATTTTCATTTGATTAATGATAATGGGAACAAGCAGACGACGATCTAGGAGGAGACGGACGGGAGCGGGATGGCAGGCCGCGGGTCTCGTGGGTGGGAAGAATACGAGCCGTGTGGGATAGGTCTGACCTCACACAGCCTTCCTTCAGCCGCACAGGACATGTGAGGTTGGACCTTTCCCACACCACTGATATTATTCCTCTTAGTGGAGAGACCACAACACACCATCTTTTGACTGCAAACACAGGAGTGTGACCAAAGAGGGGAAAGCAAATAAAAAAAAAAACCCCAGCATGATCAAAATGAGGGAGGGTGCTGTAGTCGAATTGAGGGGGCGAGGAGAACATAAGAAAAGCTGAGCAGGTGATGAGTGAGTTGTTTTAGTGATGCTACAGCCAGTTGGACCAACACACAAACATCAGTCAAGCAAGCAGAATGCAAACGTTAAGTCACAATCAGCGGGTATTGACAATGAGCATCATTGTCATATCTGAAACGCATCCATTGTTCACTTAACACTAAAGGAATGGATTTCCATCCAGTAAAACAATGTAAGTGTACATAATCAAAACATTTAACAACAAAAATTAAGTCACACATTTGTGACCATCAAATGCATGGTTGTTGATGATCACAATGTATTCCAACGGCAGGCTTTTTTTTTTTTATACTACTGCATGTATACATCAGGGGTGTCTAAACTTTTTCCAGTTAGGGCCACACACTGAAAAAAATCAAAGCACGCAAAATATATTTTTCAGTTTCAAAACCAATACACTAGATGGATTTTATATTTTAACCCTTGGGTCTCCCTTCTAGGGTGGTGAACGTTAAAGGTCCTGGGGACCTGAAAGGATCTCAGTGTTAAAAATAAATCAAAAATATTTTTTTACTTTTTACTTTAAACGCTTAAATCTCTAGATCAACAACTGTCAAATTTTGAGGTGAAGTCATTAACTAACTTAGTCAATAATTCAACATTGACTCAACTGAATTCATTATAATTTTTTTTTTTTGTATGTATATGTGTGTATGTATATATACACAGGTAAAAGCCAGTAAATTAGAATATTTTGAAAAACTTGATTTATTTCAGTAATTGCATTCAAAAGGTGTAACTTGTACATTATATTTATTCATTGCACACAGACTGATGCATTCAAATGTTTATTTCATTTAATTTTGATGATTTGAAGTGGCAACAAATGAAAATCCAAAATTCCGTGTGTCACAAAATTAGAATATTACTTAAGGCTAATACAAAAAAGGGATTTTTAGAAATGTTGGCCAATTGAAAAGTATGAAAATGAAAAATATGAGCATGTACAATACTCAATACTTGGTTGGAGCTCCTTTTGCCTCAATTACTGCGTTAATGCGGCGTGGCATGGAGTCGATGAGTTTCTGGCACTGCTCAGGTGTTATGAGAGCCCAGGTTGCTCTGATAGTGGCCTTCAACTCTTCTGTGTTTTTGGGTCTGGCATTCTGCATCTTCCTTTTCACAATACCCCACAGATTTTCTATGGGGCTAAGGTCAGGGGAGTTGGCGGGCCAATTTAGAACAGAAATACCATGGTCCGTTTACCAGGCACGGGTAGATTTTGCGCTGTGTGCAGGCGCCAAGTCCTGTTGGAACTTGAAATCTCCATCTCCATAGAGCAGGTCAGCAGCAGGACGCATGAAGTGCTCTAAAACTTGCTGGTAGACGGCTGCGTTGACCCTGGATCTCAGGAAACAGAGTGGACCGACACCAGCAGATGACATGGCACCCCAAACCATCACCCAACCATGCAAATTTTGCATTTCCTTTGGAATTCGAGGTCCCAGAGTCTGGAGGAAGACAGGAGAGGCACAGGATCCACGTTGCCTGAAGTCTAGTGTAAAGTTTCCACCATCAGTGATGGTTTGGGGTGCCATGTCATCTGCTGGTGTCGGTCCACTCTGTTTCCTGAGATCCAGGGTCAACGCAGCCGTCTACCAGCAAGTTTTAGAGCACTTCATGCTTCCTGCTGCTGACCTGCTCTATGGAGATGGAGATTTCAAGTTCCAACAGGACTTGGCGCCTGCACACAGCGCAAAATCTACCCGTGCCTGGTTTACGGACCATGGTATTTCTGTTCTAAATTGGCCCGCCAACTCCCCTGACCTTAGCCCCATAGAAAATCTGTGGGGCATTGTGAAAAGGAAGATGCAGAATGCCAGACCCAAAAAGGCAGAAGAGTTGAAGGCCACTATCAGAGCAACCTGGGCTCTCATAACACCTGAGCAGTGCCAGAAACTCATCGACTCCATGCCACGCCGCATTAACGCAGTAATTGAGGCAAAAGGAGCTCCAACCAAGTATTGAGTATTGTACATGCTCATATTTTTCATTTTCATACTTTTCAGTTGGCCAACATTTCTAAAAATCCCTTTTTTGTATTAGCCTTAAGTAATATTCTAATTTTGTGACACACGGAATTTTGGATTTTCATTTGTTGCCACTTCAAATCATCAAAATTAAATGAAATAAACATTTGAATGCATCAGTCTGTGTGCAATGAATAAATATAATGTACAAGTTACACCTTTTGAATGCAATTACTGAAATAAATCAAGTTTTTCAAAATATTCTAATTTACTGGCTTTTACCTGTATATATATATATATATATATATATATATATATATATATATATATATATATATATATATATATATATATATATATATATGTATATGTGTTAGGGATGTCCCGATCCAGGTTTTTGCACTTCCGATCCGATACCGATATTGTTTTTGCACTTCCGATCCGATACCGATACTGACCGATAATGGCCTATCCGAGCATGTATTAAAGTTTAAAGTTATTTAGCCTACTTAGTTGTCAGAATCATGTTGAAAAGGGTTTTAGTACTCTTGATAACAACTAGCCAGCTGAATTAGGGGAGTTTGAATAATACACAATGGTTGGTAACAAGAAACTGACCTGTTTATTCAAGGATAAACACAAAATATAGACAAAATTATACATGACAAACAGAAATGGCATCATTGAAACAAGGGCTGGGTGATATGGCCTTTTTTTAATATTGCGATATTTTAAGGCCATATTGCGATACACGATATATATCTCGATATTTTGTCTTAGCCTTGAATGAACACTTGATGCATATAATCACAGCAGTATGATGATTCTGTGTGTTTTGATTGATTGATTGAGACTTGTATTAGTAGGTTGCACAGTGAAGTACATATTCCGTACAATTGACCACTAAATGGTAACACCCCAATAAGTTTTTCAACTTGTTTAAGTCGGGGTCCACTTAAATTGATTAATGATACAGATATATACTATCAGATATATACTATCATCACACAAGATAATCACATTGAATTATTTACATTATTTATAATCCAGGGTGTGGAGGGGGGCGCAGGATGTAAGTGTCAAAAAAAACAACTAAAAGAGTTTGATATGAGAATAAATCTAAAGTTAAAATATAGGGTAGAAATGCACCCATTTGCAGGAAATGTAGTCTTGATTTTCAACATTTTCTTTCAAGGCTTGCATGTCTACATTAAAACATTCTTCTTCATACTGCATTAATATATGCTACTTTTAAACTTTCATGCAGAGAGGGAAATCACAACTAAAAAAAATCACTATTTTTTTCATACGGTGTTTATATGGAAATGTTTGCCTCGGCGATGGTGTGGACGTGTGGCACCGAATGGAGATAAGCGTCTCGACAGACCTTACAATATTTGAACAATGATGACGAAAACTGTTTTCTCTGTCGTGTCCGTGTGTCGAAAATTGTTATGCGCTTATTTTTTTATTTGATTTTGTGCGTGGCATAGATTTGCCGTGCGCAGAGGACGCTTGAGCAGGCGCGCACCTTAGCGGCTGCACTAGCATCACAGCTAACGTTAGCCATGCTGCTACCTCGCTCTCTGCTCGGGGAGGACGTATACGTATATGACGTATGACGTGACAGTATGTGACGTGTGTAAGAAGGTGCGCTCGCTGTCTGTAAGAGGGAGACACAGGAAAGAGTGAGAAGAGCCTGTAGTGCAATGCCAGCAGCTAAAAGCAACTGCGTGAGAATTGTGGATGTGTTGAAGGTGTGCTGTAAAATGCGGAACGGAAATTACGGAGCACCAGAAAAGTGGAATGTATTATTTAAATAAGTGCGTTGGAAAACACGGACCGGAGTTTTTTTTTAAACTGGATCTGGATCGGCATTTTCCCATGCCTTGCCGATACGCATTTTTTTGCAAATATCGGCGGCCGATCCGATCCAAATATCGGATCGGGACATCCCTACTATGTGTGTATGTATATATATATATATATATATATATATATATATATATATATATATATATATATATAAAAAACTTTCAACACTTAAATCTCTAGATCAACTTTCGATCTGTCCATTGATTATATATATATATATATATATATATATATATATATATATATATATATATATATATATATATATATATATATATATATTTATCATGTTTGCCCATATAGCAAAATATTTTATATTTTGCCCAAAAAATATTTTATAGGTGGAATATTTGATGTGAAGTAATTAGAGCCTTGATTAAGCAAATAATTTATAACAAAATTAATTATGACTCATTATTATTATTTGAACAATGAAAGTTTTAAAGAGAAACAAACTCAGTCCGTATGCCAGCTTTTCAGCCCCTCTGTATACATGGACTATTAAAATAATAAAACAAGATTTGAAGGCAATTGAACAAAACAATCAGTATCAAATCATTAAGCCAGCAACAATCCTTATTAATATCGATTAAAATTACATTAAAATGAATATGATAAAATATATGACAATAATATCCTTCTATTGTGTGCCGAAGATACAGTGTCTACATTCTACAGGAATTTTAACATAGCGGTTTATATATTTAGCGTAGTTATAGCTTTATTCCATTGGGTGTCTCACCTCATCACGGTGGAGATATGAGCCATTATTAGTGAGAAGTGAAATTGTTAAGAGGGTTCTGTTTTGAGCCCCGAGTGAAGATATTAGACTTATTGCAGTAAGATAGCCATGACGTTGAGGACTTAACGCCACTAAGTACTGTGCTCAAGCAACCTCACACACACACTTTCCTTTTTTTGGTCCAGTGTCAAGTGCTTGAGGGCAGCAATCCGATGGCTATTACAAGCAAGTAGAGGACACAGGGTGGAAGAGATGGAGCAAAGACGACACCCTTTTGCCCATGTATTACTTTCCCTGGAGACCCTGTGAGCTTTACCTGACAGTGGGACCATGCATGTGCACGAGCACACATCCATAACTCTGTCACATCATGCACGCCGACATATCGATCCAAAATACATTGGCAGTGAATGCAAAGGAGTTGGACATCATATGCTCGTCTACAGTACAATTTGCAGTGCAGTCCAAATCATGAAAACTTGGGAGTTCCTGTGCCTCTCTCACCTGATTGGCTGTATTTATATCAAGGCCATTCTTAAGGTGTTCAAGAGCCTTGTCCAAGTTGCCGGAACGGGCCGCTCTGAGAAAACTGTTGCCAGCATCTGCCTGCAAACACACCGCACAAAAGGAAAGAAAGGGAGGACACGGGGGAATGAGAGAAAGTAAAAGACACAAAGAAGAGGAATAGAGAGGAAAACAGAGGGAGAAAGACAAGTGGATTACTTTAAGTACCGGAAGGACGATCCTTTAGCTTTCCACTCATTTCACTCCTCACTTCAGATTTTTTTGCAGTGTGCAGTGAAAAAAACCCATCTGCACAAAGAAAAGTGTTTATCCAGGTGACCTAAAGCCATAGGTGGTTGGTACCCCAATGGAAGGTCGTACAAACCAGTTATTTTGACAAAAAATAAATAAATTCAAATTTTGTGTCTTTGGCCAGCAGCGAGAGCGATTCGGACCGAGAAAGCGACGATTTCCCCATTTATTTGAGCGAGGATGAAAGATTCGTGGATGAGGAAAGTGAGAGTGAAGGACTAGAGGGCAGTGGGAGCGATTCAGATAGGGAAGATGCTGTGAGAGGCGGGTGGGACCTGATATTCAGCTGGGAATGACTAAAACAGTAAATAAACACAAGACATATATATACTCTATTAGCCACAACACAACCAGGCTTATATTTATTATGCCACAAATTAATCCCGCATAACAAACACCTCCCCTCTCCCGTCCATATAACCCGCCAATACAACTCAAACACCTGCACAACACACTCAATCCCACAGCCCAAAGTACCGTTCACCTCCCCAAAGTTCATACAGCACATATATTTCCCCAAAGTTACGTACGTGACATGCACATAGCAGCACGCACGTACGGGCAAGCGATCAAATGTTTGGAAGCCGCAGCTGCATGTGTACTCACGGTACCGTGTCTGCGCATCGAACTCAAAGTCCTTCTGGTAAGAGTCTCTGTTGTCCCAGTTCTCCACAGGCCAATGGTAAAGCTTGACTGTCATTTTTCGGGAATGTAAACAATGAAACACCGGCTGTGTTTGTGTTGCTGCAGCCGCCCGAAATACACCGCTTCCCACTTTCTTCTTTGCTGTCTCAATTGTTCATTGAACAAATTGCAAAAGATTCACCAACACAGATGTCCAGAATACTGTGGAATTTTGTGATGAAAACAGACGACTTAATAGCTGGCCACCATGCTGTCCCAAAATGTCCTCGACAATCCGTGACGTTACGTGCTGGCGTCATCATACCGAGACGTTTTCAGCAGGATATTTTGCGCGAAATTTAAAATTGCACTTTAGTAAGCTAACCCGGCCGTATTGGCATGTGTTGCAATGTTAAGATTTCATCATTGATGTATAAACTATCAGACTGCGTGGTCGGTAGTAGTGGGTTTCAGTAGGCCTTTATTGAAAATGAGTAAAACTAACTGTTAAAGGTTAGTACTATTAGTGGACCAGCAGCACACACAATCCTGTGTGCTTCACGGACTGTATCCCTTGCAGACTGTATTGATATATATTGTAGGAACCAGAATATTAATAACAGAAGGAAACAACCCTTTTGTGTGAATGAGTGAGAATGAGTGTGAATGAGTGTGAGGGAGGGCTAGGGAGGGTTTTTGGGTTGGTGCACTAACTGTAAGTGTATCTTGTGTTTTTTTATGTTGATTTAATAATAAAAAAATTAAAAAAAATTAATAAAGAAGACATGTCTGAGCATCATGCCTCGCCAAGGCAGGTGGGGGCGCCGCTCGAACACGATCACTCATGCAGCAGAAGCGTCACAGGGACAAATTTGACTGCGGCAAACTCTGCACCTTCTCATCTCATTTGCATAATCTCCTCTCTGGCTAAGCGGCCGCCTCCTCTTCATCTTCACCATCCACATACAGAAATATTCAGCAACTGAAAGTAAATGCTACATCACACACAAACTTCATGACAGTACCTTAGGCTCTATTGTTTGTGCTTGTTGGTCTTCTTTTGACAGGGAGTTGGGAAAAAAACAAAAACAAACTCAAAGGATCCACATGCCTGCAGCAGAGGCATAGCAACTAACGACACAACATAGCCTCAGCATGACTCTAATGGCGAAGCACTGTGCAAAGAGAGAGGTCACTAAAGAAAAAAGGTTGGTGCGATCGTAGAAGAAAGAGGAACTCGAAAAGGAAAAGCTGCTTCCAGCTAAAACACTCCTCGGCTTAATTGGCGATACAATGCGCTCCTTGTTCTTGACAAAATACATACCAACACTTTCTCTTACCAGATGAGTTCAGTGTAAAGCTTTAAGAGTGACATAAATCGCTGTCTTTTGTGTGAGTACACTGACCCTGCTGAGCCACTTGCCTGTGTCAGTCACTCTCTGACAAATGTCCGCTCATTCTAAGCATATTTCGATCTCTTAGAAAAACACAAGTGTTTTGTAACTAGACTGGTTGCACGAGTGTCTGTTTGCTAAGGGATCCTTTTTCAGCAAGCCACTGTCCTCTCATTCAAGATAGCAGACACAGTAGACTTGAGACCACAACAAATACCCTAAGTAGTCCTTTTAATCCTGTGTGTTCTTGTCAATGCAAGACACAATAAATAACATGGAACACAGACAATAAATTCCCTTTGCACAGGCCCAAATATAAAGGCTGCATCCTGCACACTCGTGAGACCCACAAAACATGTTTGGGTGACTCTCATTCATCATAATTAGTCTTGTCAAATGATCTTTTTAAACCACATTAATCATATTTATGAATTTGGATGACAATCCAGGAGAGCGCAAAAAGCCACTGCCTGACCAGGGCTCAGAAAATCTGCAGAGACACCTCCCACCCCCACCAAGGACTGTTTTCACTGCTGGACTCTAGAAAGAGGTTCTGCAGCCTCCGTAGCAGAACCTCCAGGTTCTGTAACAGCTTCTTCCTTCAGGCCATAAGACTCTTGAACGCATCATAGTAATCCCCTCAATTTCTCCCCAAAAATCGGATTAACTCGCTGGAATATAAAGACAATATAACATACATCCATAAACGTGGATGCATATGCAAAAGTGCAATATATTTATCTGTACAGTAATCTATTTATTTATATCTGCACCTTATTGCTCTTTTATCCTGCACTACAACGAGCTAATGCAACGAAATTGCATTCTTATCTGTAATGTAAAGTTCAAATTTGAATGACAATAAAAGGAAGTCTCAGTCTAAGTCTAAGTTAAATGTACCACATTTATGTATATTAGGTTACTAAGTCACATTGATCATATTACGCCTATACTGGCTCATCTGCAATGACTTCCTGTGCACTTAAGTTGTGACTTTAAGGTTTTACTACTCACGTATAAAATACTAAAGGGTCAAGCTCCATCCTATCTTACTGATTGTAAATCTGCGATCAAAGAACTCCGGCTTATTAGTGATTCCCAGAGCCCAAAAAGAGTCTGCGAGCTATAGAGCGTTTTCTATTTGGGCTCCAGTACTGTGGAATGCCCTCCTGGTAACAGATAGAGATGCTACCTCAGTAGAGGCATTTAAGTCCCTTCTTAAAACTAACTTATACACCCCAGCCTTTACATAGGCCCCTTTTTAGACCAGTTGATCTGCCGTCTCTCGTTTCTGCTCTGCCCCACTCTACTGTGTGGAGAGGTTACCAGCTTCCACAGAGGATTCGCTAGCTGTTCCAAGTTGGGACCCGGGATGAACCACTGCTCTAAAATAAATCAGTTGGTGACGTCTCTGTGCCCCAACGTGTCTACATGCAAGAGGATCCCCTGCTGGCCCCACTATGGACTGGACTCTCACATTATTAACTGTATCCACTTGGCATTGCACCGGTCACCCAAGGGGGTGGGGGTACCCCCACCCAAGGTTTCTCCTTGTCCCCTTTGGGTTGAGTTTTTTCTTGCCCTGATGTGGGATCTGAGCCGAGGATGTCATTGTGGCTTGTTCAGCCCTTTGAAACATTTGTGATTAAGGGCTGTACATGTAAACTTTGATTGATTGATCGAGGTTAGATTAGGTTACTTGAAAGTGCGTTCAGTTTCCAAAGAGAATTATCTTAAATCCAAGCAGGGTTTATTTGCCAGTGAACAAACACAACAGTCAGAGTCTCCTCACTAATCTTTGCACTAGCGTACAAGCATTGACCTGATCACTGACTGTATACCATCCATCCATCCATTTCCTACCGCTTGTCCCTTTTGGGGTCGCGGGGGGTTCTGGAGTCTATCTCAGCTGCATTCGGGCGGAAGGTGGGGTATACCCTGGACAAGTCGCCACCTCTACACAGCAGTCCTCCTCAAATAGTGGGGTTGCGATGCCAGGGTGCTTTATCAGTATCATGCAGTATCAAGCTTCAAACCCTGCTTCAGAAAACTGTGCACTAAGAAATGTGCTCATTGTATCCATTGATCCTGATTTGCTCACTTTGAGATTTAAAAAAATAAATACAAAAATCAGCAAAAATTGTTTTATTTTTGTTTTGAAGGTTAAGGGGATTTATACATTGTGCTCCTGAGTTAATACTGCTGATCAACTTAAATGTATCATTATTTATTGAGTTTACTTATTTTTATTTTTCCACTAAGAAATGGTTCAAGCCTGTCAACATTTTTTTTTATAGTTTAGGGATACCATTTTTCAAATTTCAGGCAAATTGATGCACTTTAAATCTTTTTCTATAAGATTTAAAGTCCAGGTGGCCCTGGACAAGTCGCCACCTCATCGCAGGGCCAACACAGATAGACAGACAACATTCACACTCACATTCATTCGCAGATTTAGTGTTGCCAGTCAACCTATCCCCAGCTGCATGTCTTTGGAGGTGGGAGGAAGCCAGAGTACCCGGAGGGAAACCGCAAAGTCACGGGAAAACATGGAGACTACACACAGAAAGACCCCACGCCCGGTGATCGAACCCACGACCTTCTTATTGTGAGGCACACACAATAACCCCTGGTACCCAGTTCTACCTTGATTTTAGAATCAATATTAGAATATAACAATTTGGTATCTTTGGTATCGATATTTCAGTATCGATCTGCACATTACTGCAGAGAATGAGGGTGGGGGCGCAAGATGTTTTCTTCTTCCTGGGGGGGTGCCTAACAGAAAGTAATTAAAAAGCGCTGTAGTATAGCAACCCTCATGTCTTTAAGGTAACCATCCATGTTTGAGGTTAAGGAGCATGTGCAGTCAAAATAAATTAAGTGATTAATCTGCGTATGTACACAAATATTGTGATTACTTTTTGTGATTAATCACATTCGTTAACTTGCTATTTTTGACCACCCTAATCCATCCACCCATTCATAATAACAGTTGATCTTTACGTATGTTGCTCAATACACGGCACATTAATTTAAAAAACTCATTATGACGTTCGCTTGTTTTTAACAACATCACTAATTATTACTCACTGTAGACTTTATAAGAGCCAACAAACATAATACAACACCACTTACTGTACAATGTCTGCTGTCATTAGGATGACGACTGCTAGGATATTCATATATTCCCATTTAGATGACAAATGACTCATAATCCTCGCGATGAAAACGTCTTTTCTTGTTGTTATCGCCATTCCAGGGTCTAAATTAGCTGTCGAAATGTACTGACTTGTCGGAATACATCTTCATCCTTCTACTATCCAGGTGAGAAGCATTATTTATGATCTCGAATGAAGCTTGACGAGCAAGGAAATGAAGAAGCAGCTGATCAATCGATGATGTCAACAATGGCACATACAGTAAGCTTGTGATTACAGCGCCGCTATAAATAGTTTGTCTGCGTTAGAGCTTATAATAACAATATCACTAATACTTGGGTAATATTAGTCACTAAATGTAAATGGAGTATTGTTAGCACTTTTTGGATGTTTTTTTTTTATTGGGTTTAATGTGTGGAATAGAGGACCTCCCATTATGAGCATACTTTTATTTACGAGTCAGAATGCATTAAAAAAAAGGACTTTTGTCGTTATGTCTTTCATAATGATTGTGAACGATAGACAAAATAAAAAAAATTAAAAAGTGCTGCAGCTCCCCTTTAAGTCACAAATGCACTGTAAAAGACAACAGAAGGGTAGCGTGGTTTTTTTGACCACCCTAATCCATCCACCCATTCATAATAACATTTGATATTTACCTATTTTGCTCATTTTAAGCATACGCGGCACGTTAATTAAAAAAACGAATTACGACGTTCGCTTGTTTTTAACAACATCACTGATTATAACTCACTGCAGACTTTATAAGAGCCAACAAACATAATACAACACCACTTACTGTACAATGTCTGCTGTCATTAGAATGGCCACTTCTAGGATATTCATATATTCCCATTTAGATAACAAATGACTCATAATCCTCGCGATGAAAACGTCGTTTCGTGTCGTTATCGCCATTCCAGGTCTAAATTGGCTGTCAAAATGTACTGACTTGTCGGAATACATCTTCATCCTTCTACTATCCAGGTGAGAAGCATTATTTATGATCTCGAATGAAGCTTGACGAGCAAGGAAATGAAGAAGCAGCTGATCAATCGATGATGTCAACATTGGCACATAAGCTTGTGATTACAGCGCCGCTATAAATAGTTTGTCTGCGTTAGAGCTTGTAATAACAGTATCACTAATACTTGGGTAATATTAATCACTAAAAGGAAATGGAGTATTGTTAGCACTTTTTGGATGTTTTTTTTTTTTATTGGGTTTAATGTGTGGAATAGAGGACCGCCCATAATGAGCGTACTTTTATTTACGAGTCAGAATGCATTTAAAAAAAAGGACTTCCGTCGTTATGTCTTTCATAATGATTGTGAACGATAAACAAAATAAAAATATTAAAAAAGTGCAGCTCCCCTTTAAGTCACAAATGCACTGCAAAAGACAACAGAAGGGTAGGTTGGTTTTTTTGACCACCCTAATCCATCCACCCATTCATAATAACATTTGATATTAACGTATTTTGCTCATTTTAAGCATACGCGGCACATTAATTAAGAAAAATAATTACGACGTTCGCTTGTGTTTAACAACATCACTGATAATTACTCACTGCAGACTTTATAACTAAGAACAATTCCCCTTGTTGGAACAATGTCACTTGTGGATCATTAAAGTTTGTCTAAGTCTAAGTCTAAGTCTAATAAGATCCCAACAAACATAATACAACACCACTTACTGTACAATGTCTGCTGTCATTAGAATGTCAACTTCTAGGATATTCATATATTCCCATTTAGATAAAGAATGACTCATAATACTCGCGAACAAAAGGGGGGTGGAACCAAACGTCGTTTCGTGTCGTTATCGCCATTCCAGGGTCTAAATTGGCTGTCAAAATATACCAACTTGTCGGAATACATCTTTATCCTTCTACTTTCCAGGTGAGAGGCATTATTTATGATCTCGAATAAAGCTTGACAAGCAAGGAAATGAGGTTCCACTAGCGACGCTGAGATTATTATTCATTCGTTCGTTACGTCTCGTCTCGATTACTGTAACGTATTATTTTCGGGTCTCCCTATGTCTAGCATTAAAAGATTACAGTTGGTACAAAATGCGGCTGCTAGACTTTTGACAAGAACAAGAAATTTTTAATCATATTACGCCTATACTGGCTCACCTGCACTGGCTTCCTGTGCACTTAAGATGCGACTTTAAGGTTTTACTACTTACGTATAAAATACTACACGGTCTAGCTCCATCCTATCTTGCCGATTGTATTGTACCATATGTCCCGGCAAGAAACCTGCGTTCAAAGAACTCCGGCTTATTAGTGATTCCCAGAGCCCAAAAAAAGTCTGCGGACTATAGAGCATTTTCTATTTGAGCTCCAGTACTATGGAATGCCCTCCCGGTAACAGTTAGAGATGCTACCTCAGTAGAAGCATTTAAGTCCCATCTTAAAACTCATTTGTATACTCTAGCCTTTAAATAGACCCCCCTTTTTAGACCAGTTGATCTGCCGTTTCTTTTCTTTTCTCCTCTGCCTCCTCGCCGGGTTACTCCGGTTCCGGTGACCATGGATGAAGTGCTGGCTGTCCAGAGTTGGGACCCGGGGTGGACCGCTCGCCTGTGCATCGGTTGGGGACATCTCTGCGCTGCTGACCCGTCTCCGGGTCTCTTGCTGGTCTCCTGCTGGCCCCACTATGGACTGGACTCTCACTACTATGTTAGATCCACTAAGGACTGTTCTTTCACAATATTATGTCACTCGACATCCATTGCTTTCGGTCTCCCCTAGAGAGGGGGAGTTACCCACATATGCGGTCCTCTCCAAGGTTTCTCATAGTCATTCACATCGACGTCCCTTATGTGGGCTCTGTACCGAGGATGTCGTTGGGGCTTGTGCAGCCCTTTGAGACTTTTGTGATTTAGGGCTATATAATAAAGATTGATTGATTGATTGATGTCAACATTGGCAGTGGTTCACTTGTGATTACAGTGCCGCTATAAATAGTTTGTCTGCGTTAGAGCTTATAATAACAATATCACTAATACTTGGGTAATATTAGTCACTAAATGTAAATGAGGTATTGTTAGCGCTTTTTGGATGTTTTTTTTATTGGGTTTTTATGTTTGGAATAGAGGACCTCCCATTATGAGCATACTTTTATTTACGTTTATTTACGAGTTAGAATGCATTAAAAAAAAGGACATCCGTCGTTATGTTATCATGATTGTGAACGATAGGCAAAATCCCCCCCCAAAAAGTGCAGCTCCCCTTTAAGTTACAAATGCGCTGCAAAAGACAACAAAAGGGTAGTTTGTTGTGTGGAATGTTTTTCAAGTGCCATGGAGACACCAGAAACATCCTGTCATCACTGAGGGAGCTAACACAGCTGATGCAGACACACATCCACCATGGCGACACCCTGGAGACCCCCCCGCCCCCATGGAGGCCTCCCACCACAGTCCACCAAGCTGAATGATAACATGTTAACAGCAAATGCACTCTCATTGAGGTGAGACATTTTTGTGTATCTGCTTGCGTCAAGGAGTGAGTGTGCATTATGATAAGGACGCATCAACCCCGCCCGAGCCCAGCTGCCTCAGAAATAAACATGCGATGCATGTCAGTATTAAAATAACATACAACGCCCATTAAATGCTTCGGAACTCGCAGTCCTTCGCTACGTTTGCCGGGACATAATTTAGATGAATGCGTTGCCCGCTGATTATTCCCAGGGAAAGGACACGCTTCAGGCTCTGGGTCTGAGCAGGGATGAGTGAGCCAATTAATCATTCGGTTTGTCGGAAGAATACAATAAGCTGCTTTCCGGCTCCGCCATTAACATGAGCGGTGTTGCACAGTGGTCTACGGTTGTCTAATACCGGCCAAATAGAATGCAAAACTACAAGGTAAAATCATTTACAACAATGATCCACTGTTGTGAACCCCCTACCAGTCCAAACAACCACTTTTCTTTCTGCTCAGCTGGTGCTGCAGCAGACATAATGACATCACCCTCTCAGTGGTGGACTGCAGTGTTTGGAAGCTCAGTTTTCTGCGATGAACATGGAGACATGACTGAGATCAACACATCCTTAAATCTGAAGAATCAGCATGCTTACAATAGCATTGAGAAAATGCACATGTCATTCAGCAGAAATAAAATGATGGTAACACTTTAGTATGGGGAACACATATTCACCATTAATTAGTTGCTTATTAATATGAAAATTAGTGACATATTGGCTCTTAATTAGTCATTATTAAGTACTTATTAATGCCTTATTCTGCATGGCCTTATTATACAACCAGTAAGCCATTAACTAAAAGTGCTCCCTCAATAACCTCAGAATTATTGGTTATTAGTAACCCTAACCCTTACCCTTACCCTAACCCTAACCCTTATATCTTCCCCTAGTGTCCAAATAACTCTAAATTAAGTCTTTGTTACTTTAATACGCAACTAATTAATGGTGAATATGTTCCCCATACAAAAGTGTTACCAAAATTATTTATATTAACCAGTCTAGTTGTGTTTTATAAGCCTGATTAGTTGTAAATATGTTGCCATGATCAGCAGACAAAATCACCTCAAACAGTGGTAATGAGAAACTGCCATACCACATTTTTTTAATTATATGCCTAAACATTTAAAGCTAGACTCTGGAAGATGAGGTCTTTAAGGCCAGAGTCAGGAAAGTGTTTTCAGAGCAGGGGACAATTGCTGCACACCAAAGCAATCAACCCCAGCGAGTCTATTTTAAATGCAATGAGCTGTTCTAAAACCTATGACTGTTATATGACTTGCTAGATTCATCTTGGAGATTGTTGGTTTAGGCCACGTCTCCTTCCTAACGGTTTGCACACGCTGGCTTCTGTCGGGGGAAATGAAGCCAGGAATTAAACCAGGACTTTGTTACAAATGCAACCAAAAGCCAAGTCCTGTAGCTCTTCCACAGACTGTCAAGTGGGAAAAGAATACTGCCAAATAGCGCCACAACTAGCAATTCAAGTAGAAAAGTAATGCACACATGTTAAAGTGCAATTTTAATGCTGATGATAAGCATTTATTAGGATAAAAGAATGAAGATTATGGCAAGTAGAAAAAATATTTTTTAATTCAACTTTTCCCCCTAAAACACACAGAGGTTACTCAATGCGAGGATTGCTCGATTAATCGAACAAACTAATCAATTGATTATTAAAACAATTGTTAGCTGCCAAACAAACAGGATTTGATGCTGTTTAGCAAAAAATAACCAACCTATTTTAAAACAGATAAAACAGCAGGAATTTATCGGCTCATGCAGTGGTTTTCCAACTTTTTTCACCAAGTACCACTTCAGAAAACACTTACAAGTACAATCATAATGACCACCATAAAATACAGTAGCGTAGTAGGTCTAAATATTCATTAAAAACAAGGGAAATGTTCTATTTAACAGGTATATTTAATATTTTATGCCACGGTAACATTACACACAGTTTGAACGGTAACACTGTGTGTTCTGATTCTTTGGCATACCACTAGATGGAGAATCACTGGCCTAATGTCAGACATATTTAAAGGGGTTGTATTATTTTCTACATCTAAAACACTCCTTATGGTCTACATAGCGTGTTATGTTGGTTCTTTGGTCCAAATTTTGCATAGATGATGTTTTACCGATTATCTTCAAGTCGCTTTACGGCTGTCCTATTGGAATGTGCCGTTTTGTTGGCAGTTTTAATTGGGAGCCGTAGCCCTTCTACAAGCCAATTTGATTTCAAATGTTCAGGACTTATGGGGATCCTGCAGGAACCAGCAGGTACGAAAAGTCGGTTTTGCATAATAGGACCTCTTAAATTTAAAGTACAAATGTATAAATACCACCACCTCTCTATAATGTCCCCAATTTTGCCTGATAAATGACGTCCAAATGTACTCCTAGGAGTGTGATCACAGGCATTCTATACCATTTACAGGAACACTGAGCAGCGGAATTGGAAATTCCTGCAGAGTATACTTAAACAGCTGTTTCATCATCCTTTTCTGCTGACTTGCAATTGCTCAACAAATTGATTTTCTTTCTTAGGCCTTTCCCCTTTAGCCACCATCTCTGCAGTTGTCTCCCACAGGGTGAGGAGGCAGCGGGCTGGTGCCGGATACAGAAACGGAGTAAGTGTTGACTCAGTCAGATGAAGACCCGTGGGACCTTTTCGGCATTGGGCACATTTACGGAAATTGAGAGAAGCCGTTACGACGCTAAACTCAACATGCTGTCTGTATGTAAAACCTGTTCTTCATAGACGTCAAAGCATCTTCTTCAGCCCTACTTTTTACTTTCGCACACTCCAAGTCTCCCTTTAATCCTTTCTCATTGGTCAGCTCATTATATTAGGCCGTGCTGCAGCCGCTGTGCTCATGTATGAGATTGTCATGGGTCTTGACATCGATAGGGAGGGATGTCAAAAAAGGGTTGAAGCCAAAGTGTTCAAAGGAGATATGGTGAACACCTTGTGCACAGTAGTTACAATTAAGTGCATACTAAGTCCTTATCTAGAATGACCAGATGACACGATCCATTAGATAAGACTGAGGACTCAAGCTTTGAGCTTCATTGTGTACAAAAACAAAATAGTTGAGTAATGCTCACACCAGCTAGGTAAATTACTTTAAAGCTCTTTATTGCAAGATAAATCATGGGTGAAAAATTGCTTTATTAATACTGGACTGAAATACAGAGGATTTAGCATGATGAATATGCTCTACTTCAGGATAATACTGAAAAATGTTTTTAGTCCGTCATTTTTTTCTTTAAAAAAAAAAAAAAAATTCTAAAAAAAATACTATTATGACAATTATTATCATATTTTTTCTTTTTTTTAGACCATGTCAAAAAAACATTCCTCTTTGGTAGTCCACCTATTTTTACCTGCTATAAGTGCTTTCAAAATCTTCTGAACAAAATGATATTGAATACAATGAACTGGAGAGACATATAAAAAAAAATTCCAAATTAAATTGACCGCAATTCATAGTTCGACCCAGAAATAATAAATGAAGGAGTTGAAGACTTACCCATGTACTTTTAGTACTTTGAGCTTCATTGTGTACATGAACAAAATCGTTGAGTAATGCACATACCGTATTTTTCAGACTATAAGTCGTAGTTTTTTTCATAGTTTGGCCGGGGGTGCGACTTATACTCAGGAGCGACTTATGTGTGAAATTATTAACACATTATCGTAAAATATCAAATAATATTATTTAGCTTATTCACGTAAGAGACTAGACGTATAAGATTTCATGGGATTTAGCGATCAGGAGTGAGATTGTTTGGTAAACGTATAGCATGTTCTATATGTTATAGTTATTTGAATGACTCTTACCATAATATGTTACGTTAACATACCAGGCACGTTCTCAGTTGGTTATTTATGCCTCATATAACGTACACTTATTCAGCCTGTTGTTCACTATTCTTTATTTATTTTAAATTGCCTTTCAAATGTCTATTCTTGCTGTTGGGTTTTATCAAATAAATTTCCCCCAAAAATGCGACTTATATATGTTTTTTTCCTTCTTTATTATGCATTTTCGGCAGGTGCGATTTATACTCTGGTGCGACTTATACTCTGAAAAATACGGTACCAGCTAAGTAAATTGCTTTAAAGCTCTTTATTGCAAGATAAATCATGGGTGAAAATTAGCTTTTGCTTAATACTGTACTGAAAAGTGTTTTTAGTCCGTAATTTTTTTCTTAAAAAAAAAACAAAAAAAACAACAACAAAAAAAACTATTATTATTACAATTATTATCATATTTTAAAAACATTTTTAGTCCATGTAAAAAAAAAACATTCCTCTTTGGTAGTCTACCTATTTTTACCTGGTATATGTGCTTTCAAAATATTCTGAACAAAATTATATTGAATACATCAGCCCTTTGAGACACTTGTGATTTAGGGCTATATAAATAAACATTGATTGATTGATCTGGATTATAACGCACGCATTCAAAGTGTGTGCTTCATGTGTGTGCTGGTGTGTGCATTACTCAACGATTTTGTTTATGTACACAATGAAGTTCAAAGCTTGAGTCGTCAGTATTATCTAATGGATCGTGTCATCTGGTCATTCTAGATAAGGACTTAGTATGCACTTAATTGTAACTACTGTGCATTCCCCGTCTTTAAATGAAGGAGTTGAAGACTTACCCCTGTACTTTTAAAGACTTGCATGTAAACAAGGCTCAGTGTGTGTAGCTCTGTTGGATCTCTGGATTATAACGCACGCATTCAAAGTCTTCACTAATGTTACTCTGAATGGAATTAATTCATCAACCAACTGAGGAGTTTTGACCTCCAGTTTACTTACCACAGCTAATCCTGGTTGACATCATACAATTGGAACACCAAACTTTGGGAGTCAAGTGAAGTCAAAAACAAGATTAAGAGAAAAAACAGACACACTTTGACTAATCTTCGACGCACACATACACCAAATTTGCATAGATAATCCAGAGCAATCTTGCTCCTTCCTATATTGCAAATGTATTTAATTCCAGATGAACATAGATAAAATATGGCCATTATCTTTTGTATGACCTTTCCACCAAAAAAAAAAAAAAAAAACATGAAAAAGTGGAAGTTTAAACTCTTGCAGATACATTGTTTGCATCCTGGCATAGTTTGTTTTCCTTATGTAGGTTTAGAATGAGGATGACCCCAGTAGTAGGACAGCCTCAAAAAGGTCAACATTTGAATGCATGAAAGGTAATTTTAAAAGATGAAAGCAAATATCAGAATTTCGGTAGCCATCGAAAAACACGACACATATCTAAGACCTTGCCAAAGGTAGACGGACCTAAGAAAAGTGAAGAAAAGTAAAAGAGCAGTACTCACTCCGCAAGTGACGATCTTGACTGGCATGCCTGATGGCCCTGCGCTGTCTTTCTTACGTTCTCCCAAATTGGAAGATGACTTCCCAGCTGCGCCCCTGCGAGTGCCAACCGTGCAGGGCGCGTCGACCCCCCGTCCGACGTAAACACGGGCGCACACACACACACACGCACAGATGCACACACTTGAGCGAGCAGGACCCGGCCGTGGTGGGTGGAGAGACAAGGGGTAGGGTGGGGGGTGAAGGGGCCCAGGGGTTTATCTCTGCAGGAATGTCGCCTGTATCTAAAGACGCACATTTTACTAGCAGCCAAAAACCAGTGGGCACCCCGCACTCACGTCAATTCTGCAAACTACATCCTTGATTCCAAATACTTCGGTCAATTTTTTTTTAGCCCGCGCTTTTGAGTTTTGCCGACCCTCTCCTGCATCCTCTACCTACTGGACTCTCCACCTCACATACCCTTCTACCATTCCGACTTAGTTGCACTGTCACCTCCACTTATCCCTCCCTTCTCTTGTCCTGTCTTCCCCACATGTCACGCCCATCTCTGCGTCGCCTGTATGTTTTGTGACAGCCGCACAATCATTTTTCACGGACCAGGCTACCCCAAAATAGAAAATGTGCAAAATAGTTTTTTTTGGTTTTTTTTTAGTCGCAGATCTGTTTCAGTCTGTGAGGTGACTTACAGTGACAAAGCGCTTAGCGGGGGGGCCGCTACCACCTCCCCATGACAATGGGCCAGACACTCCGGTTGGGGTGGGGGGGCATGAAGGGGCCAGCCTCTCAAAAGACCCTACCTCCTTTAATAAAGCGTCCGTCATTCCTCTGTTGAAAAGGCCCTCTTTTCTCTACCTCTCCCCTCCTCGCTCCCTCTCCTGGCTAAATGCTGGGAAAAGCACATCGCTGCCAAAACCATGCAGGGAGATAAATGCTGTAGGGGGGGGGGGGGGGGGGGGGGGGGGGGGAGGGTACGCGGGGGCAATGTAGAAAGAAGACTACGTACAAATGGACCGTGACTTGGGCAAAAATATCACATGGGACACATCTCCTGTCCTCACTGTGTAAATGTAACCACATCTCCACTACAGAGGAAGAACATTGCTAAATATTTGACAAATTGTGGTGAGTTCCACTAATACGGCCTGGAACTCTCTGAGATACGCCTCCCCTGTTTCGGTCAGCAGTAGTTCAATATAGCTGAGGAGAAAAAAAATTCATAAACGTGACCGAATGAAGGGATATCGAAGGCACTGCCCTTCGTTGGACGTTAGAAATGTGCTTTGATATGTTCTTATCAAACCCGTGGCTATCATGCTCCGTTATGTCTTAGGGAAGTTGTAATAAACCGTGGCACACTTCTGTTCGGTGGCACGGTTGATTTAGATCCATGACAGACGCGCCCTTTGCACCCACTTTCGGGTCTGCCTTGTTGACAGAATAAAGGACTTCAGCCTCCCACGTGTGCTGCCTGTAGTAGCTTTATGGCCTGTGTCCTGGGGTCTGAGACCAGCTGAGGGAGGAATCAACATAAATACTGACCCTTTGTCAGCTATCTTTCCTCAGCCTGTCACCCGCCTTTATCTTGTTAGACCCCAACTCTCACTGGCACCAGCTCACACTGCACGGCAGCCAACACCCGCATGGCGGACGTACACAGTGTGTGTACGGTCATAGGCAACCGAGGAGTGACGTTATCTGAAAATGCCCTGCGAGACTGATGACAGAAATGGTGAACGGGCCAATGAACTGAGCAGCCTTGGGATGACTTAATACATTGCAAGAAAGTTCATGGAAAACATTAATATGTTAAGGCACATACAGTTGTGGTCAGAAGTTTGATGTATATGAAACCGTTCTTTTTCCAGGGTGGAATGTACAGGACGTCTTCAATGGTTTTTAAAACAGTAATCAGGTGCACCAGTTTGAATTTATTATAGACCCCCCCAGAAAAGCCATAAAAATGTTATTACATCCTACATGGATCCAGCAAATTTCTAGAACATTTCTGACCTTAAACTTCAGTCTGTGTACAATCATCTCCCAAATGTTCAGTTATCTTGGTTGTTTTAATGGCGTTCTCAATAGCCGGTTTGGATGGCAGAGTGTGGCGTTTCTCAAATTGCCGTGAACTGTATCCCAACGATGGCAAACAACCTTTCTCAACATGTTTTGAATATGGCCATAACGCAGATTTGATCCGTGTTTAACTCCGCTGCCACCGCGTAGTTATCATGTTTACATCGAGAAGGTCCGGCAGGAAAATGTGACTGGCAGATTATGGCGGTGTCAGGACAGCATTATGACGGATAGTAAAAACAATAATGGATTCGTGGTGTTTGCCTCCACTGCTTTGCTGCCGCCTGTCTGCCTTCTCTTGCAGTGCCTCTTTGGCAGTCCTGGGCGGAGCCTCTTTCTCTCTCACACCTGCGGGTAGTTAGCAATTAGGCCTTTTTAAGCCGTGCTGATCGCTACAGCCAGTGCCAGTTATTGACGATGGTTCACTCTGCACCAAGAACGTTTCCACTCGCTTGGCTACATTGTGATCATCTCTCCCGTTGGCTCACACTTACCTCTTTTGGCTTCATCCTGGTGGAGTTGTGTAATTTATTCTTCACTCCGTTTGAGTGCGCCTTTTGTTTATTCCCACTCTGTTTTAGTGTGCTTTTTGTTTGTTTTTTCGCTCCTCGTGAGTGCACTTTTTGTTAAAAATATTTTTGTGTCCATCTCTGCTTTGGGGTCCGATTCCGGCTTAAGCCGTTCTAACATGATTATATTTATATAGCCCTTTCATACTTGCCAACCTTGAGACCTCCGATTTCGGGAGGTGGGGGGTGGGGGGGTGGGGGTTTGGTTGGGGGCGTGGCTAAGAGGGGAGGAGTATATTTACAGCTAGAATTCACCAAGTCAAGTATTTCATATATATATATATATATATATATATATATATATATATATATATATATATATATATATATATATATATATATAAAAATATATATATATATAAGAAGATATATATATAAGAAATACTTGACTTTCAGTGAATTCACCAAGTCAAGTATTTCATATATATATATATATATATAAGAAATACTTGACTTTCAGTGAATTCTAGCTATACATATATATTTATTTTATTGTATATATATATATATATATATATATATATATATAAAAAATACTTGAATTTCAGTGTTCATTTATTTACACATATACTTGTTGAGTTAAGGGTTGAATTGTCCATCCTTGTTCTATTCTCTGTCACTATTTTTCTAACCATGCCGAACACCCTCTCTGATGATGCATTGCTGTGTGGCACGCACAAAAGTGCTTTCATCAAATGCACTAAATGGCAGTATTGTCCTGTTTAAGAGTGTCACAACATTGCTGTTTACGGGAGACGAACTGCTTTACGGTAGACCAAAACGTGACTGCTGTTGTTGTGTGTTGTTACCGCGCTTGGAGGACGTTAATGAAACTGCCTAACAATAAACCCACATAAGGAACCAAGAACTCGCCCTCGATCATTCTACAGTTATAACGTCATTGGGCAGGCACACCGTTTATATTGTGGGAAAGCAGACTCAGGTCCGCCTGAATTTCGGGAGATTTTCGGGAGATAATTTGTCCCGGGAGGTTTTCGGGCGAGGCGCTGAATTTCGGGAGTCTCCCGGAAAATCCAGGAGGGTTGGCAAGTATGATGGCCCTTTTTCCTAGTGACTCAAAGCGCGTGACACTGATAATCCATAATTCATTCTCTCCACGTTGATTGCGGTAAACTGAATTTCAGAATCAGAAGTACTTTATTAATCCCGGAGGGGAAATTAAGACAGTTTGTAGCCACAGCTGCCCTGGGTTAGACTAACAGAAACATGGTTTCCAATTTGTGGCAACCACCACCAAACATTCCTTCACATTTATACACCAGTGGAGGCAAGGTGGGTGAAGTGTTTTGCCCAAGGACACAACAGTGACTAGGATGGCAGAAGGTGGATTTGTACCAGGAACCCGCAAGTTTCTGGACGGCTGCTCTACCATCTGAGCCACGGCACCCGGAGGCTGTTGTTCTTGACACGGTGAAAGGGGTTTTGAATAAGCCTCATTTCAAAACGTCACAAAGAATTGAACATGGTAATTTTTTTGTCGGATCATAGTGGATGAGAGACGGATGAGCAGGTTTTGTGTTCGGTGTTCACACGGTCTTTGGCGTAGCCCGACAAATTGCAGGCAATGTGTGAATGCCAATTTAAATAAATGTCATGTTCTTTCCAAAATGTGCTCCAAATGGCAAGGCAAAGGCAACCGTTATATGTCACACGTTCCTCTGGGGGATTTCAAAAATTGTTGCTGTGATTGCTGCCTTCAGTTCACCGATCGTTTGAGGATTGTTTTAGAACACATTGGTGAACTGAAGGCAGCAATCAAGTTTCCCTTCATAGCCCATTTGGACCATGTTTTGGAAAGAGTGAATTGTATGCAAAGCGACTACATTACCTGAAACATTGGGTATTAATCATACACAGACTGAAGTTTAAAGTCAGCAAATTCCTTAAAATGTGTTAGACCTCTGCAAGATTTACTACCATTTTTATGGGTTCTGTTTTTTTTGGGGGTCATCCTGTATTTTTCCAAATCTACACAGGGTAAGAAGTATACATACAGGTTCAAATATATCCAGCGATTTGGGGTCTATAAAGCACACCTAAATATAAATCGCACCTACATCAGGTTTGGACAAATTTTAAAGCATAGTTGACAAATATTCAATATGGTTGAGGTCAGCGCTTTGGTAACATAATTCCAGGATGTTATGTCAGCCTACTATATGAATTCCAATACCAGTTTGATGTGTGTTTGGGATCATTATCCTGTTGGAACACCCAAATGTGTCCACATTTATGCCATTTTACTCTATTTGAGGTTAATCTGGAGGTAGTCCACGTTCTTTATAAATCCATCCACCCACAGCAAAACAGCCCCAGGGCACGACACTATCTTGTGTGAAAGTTACTCCAGTGTTAGGTTTGAAAGTCTCACTTTAAGTGCTACATACATACTTCTTTGTGACCTATAAACTCGAATTACCGTATTTTTCGGATTATAAATCGCAGTTTTTTTCATAGTTTGGCCGGGCTCCAGTGCGATTTATATATGTATTTTCCCTTCTTTATTATGTATTTTCTGCAGGTGCGACTTATACTCCGGTGCGACTTATACTCCGAAAAATACGGTAATTGTCATGGTGGACTTGGCGGTTCCTGGGTTGTTCCTGAAAATGTGCTAACCATCCATCCCCATCCATTTTCTACCGCTTATTCCCTTTTGGGGTCGCGGGGGGCGCTGGAGCCTATCTCAGCTACAATCGGGCGGAAGGCGGGGTACACCCTGGACAGTCGCCACCTCATCGCAGATTCACACTCACATTCACACACTAGGGCCAATTTTAGTGTTGCCAATCAACTTATCCCCAGGTGCATGTCTTTGGAGGTGGGAGGAAGCCGGAGTACCCGGAGGGAACCCACGCAGTCCGGGGAGAACATGCAAACTCCACACAGAAAGATCCCGAGCCCGGGATTGAACCCAAGACTACTCAGGACCTTCGTACAATGTCATTAAATCTTCTTCCAGATTTTGGCAGTCATACTACATCCAAAATAGGCATGACTACAAAGACTTTCCCTACTTGTGTAAATTTACGATTATTTTTTTTTTTAGCTCTTCACTGAGACTAAGGGTCCAAAACACAGAGCTCCTGCTGAGCCAACCAGCAGGGACAGGTCATCAGCGACTATGGACTTAATTGAAGACCAACATATGTCAGTGCTGTTTTTTTCCCTTTTTTGTCTTGGGTTGTTTTGCTGAGGATTTTTTTATTTTATTTGTAAAGAAGACATGGAGTTATTTTAAGTTTTTCAGTTCCCCTGACCTAATGAAATATTCAAATAAATCCACAATTAATCCAAAGCTTGTGCACTAAATTCATGTATTTAGAAAACATGGAAAATGTATGTTGTATCATGATTCAGTTCTGAAAAAAGAACGATCAAATAAGTAATTGAATTTACACTCAAGACCATGATAAGCGTATGTAAACTTCTGACCACAAATACAAATACTCCAATAAATGTGAAACGCCAGCCTGACCTGTGGGAGATGAAATTCATGAGTTAGAAAAATGTATCCACGTATGAATGAAGTCAATAAAAAAAGGGAAAGGAGTGTGTCATCGCTGGTCCAGACCTCCATTCATCTTCCTAAGTGGACAGGTAGAGATGAGAAAACAAGCCTGCAGAGTGAAGGTGTGTGAGGGAATAGAACAAAGATAATGAGTCTTCACAACTCTGTGTTGTCAAGCACTAGCAGAAAGCGTACACTCCATTTCGTACAAAGACCGGAGTCATGGGTCACAGCTGGGACTGAGTCAGCATCAGGCACAATCTGCTCAGAAAGACCGGGATTGAAATCAGTTTGGTTAATGAACAGGCGTCAGAACACTTGTGGAGACAATGCATCACAGGACCAGCAATACTTGTTGGTTCACCACTAGGGATGTAACGGCATCAAAATCTCACGATACAATATTATTCTGCCTGTCAGTCACAATGTATGTGTAATCATTTTTTTAAAGATGATTAAAACCCCAAAAGGGAATAAGCGGTAGAAAATGGATGGATGGATGGATGGATTAAAAAAAAATGCTTGCAGGATGTGGCTAATGGGAGTCACCGTTGTAGCCTTCAATTCTCTCTAAAACCACTTTAAAACCCTCCATCAATGTTTTGTATACACAGTGAAACTATAAATGAAATGTAGTAACATATACCTTCATAACAATATGTAATATGTACAATATTTACTATATTTTGGTAATTTTAAGCAATACCGGAACGTCTTTATTCTGTGTATTTATTACCGTTTCCATAGCAGCACACTTCCTACTTCCGGCAACAAATGTGTGTTCCTACTTCCGGAAACAAAGGCGTAGTGTGTTGTAATCGTGGCCGACTTGGTAACTAACGACTATTTTTTGGAAAAATGAGGATTCACAACCTTATCTTTTAAAAGCTGAATATACAAAGGATGAGCTGCTGCTTATAGAAGCGAACACGAACAGAGGGTGAAACAGAGCAGACGGAAGCGCAAAGCGTGAGGTCAGCGAGATTTTGTCACCCTGCAAATGTGGAACTTTGAGCCAACCTATGCTGAAAAAAATGGGTTGCTTACCCAAATCAACTGGAGACGTCCCCGGCCAGCTTGACCAAACGGACAACAATTGAGTAAGTTACTATAATATTGATCATGACACAGGCACATCACTGTATGACTACAGTCCTTACGTTGTCGAGCTGGCTGTGCACAAACAAAACATGAAATAATACTTTAAAGATACTGTAATATTATTGTTCATGTTTCTCAGTCAATAAGATTGGGGTCTTTTTGCATTGTGTTGTTCATTACAAACTCAAAAGCCATTTAGCTATCGACACAGTTGTTAAAACCGCACTAAAAGAACACCTCCAGGCAACTACAACCCTAGACTAACACCCTCCCCCCACCACATCCCACCTCCCCGGATTGTAAATAATCAAATGTAAATAAACCAACGTATATACTTGTTCTTATGCTTTCTGAGCTCACTATGTTCACTGCTCGCTGTACATATCCTACCAAGTAAGACCTACACCGTTTCAATGTCCATTTCTCAGATGATATAATTGTTGATGACTGAAGTGCTGATATCAACCAAACCTAACCCCCCCGCCCCAACCCCCTCTACATCCCACCCCCCGGATTGTAAATAATGTAAAAAAATTCTATGTATATACTCTGATGATTAACTTGTGTGATGACTGTATTATGCTGATAGTATATATTTGTACCATGAATTGATTAACGTGGACCCCGACTTAAACAAGTTGAATAACTTATTCGGGTGTTACCATGTAGTGGTCAATTGTACGGAATATGTACTGTACTGTGCAATCTACTAATAAAAGTCTCAATCAATCAATAGCTTACCATTTGCCCTGACTAGCTTACAGCTAGTGCCGTAGCATGGCGATGTGTACTACGCCAGCAAAACAGTTCCTCAGTGTTCGCTCTTACGGTAATGTGTCTACAGCTTGGTTAGTGTTCAGGTTACAGAATGTGATTGAAGTACTGTAGGCGTTTTTTTGATGCATTTTTAAAGTGATTTACAGGCAAAATAGATTGCTCCCATTAGCTGCATTGCTAGCCACCTGGAACGAGCCGATTATTACAAATTAGAATGCAAAAAAAAACAACAACAAAAAATGTGTCTTCGTGTCTCTAATGAGGATTGTTAACAATAAGCAAAATTCCCCTTTAAAGCCACGGTACGATATTATTGTAATATATGTCCCCCCCCCAAATTTTTTTTTTAAATGCCATAATGTGTAAACTGAAGTGGCAGGAATGTTTAGGATAAAAACATTTACTGTAATTGAAAACAAACATAATGCTTAAAATTAGAGATGTCCGATAATGGCTTTTTTTTTTACCGATATCCGATATTGTCCAACTCTTAATTACCGATACCGATATCAACCGATACCGATATATACAGTCGTGGAATTAACACATTATTATGACTAATTTTGTTGTGATGCGCCGCTGGATGTATTAAACAATGTAACAAGGTTTTCCAAAATAAATGAAAAAAAATGCCAACAAGGCACTGCCATATTTATTATTGAAGTCACAAAGTGCACTATTTTTTTTTAAATGCTTCAAAACAGCAGCTTGGAATTTGGAACATGCTCTCCCTGAGAGAGCATGAGGAGGTTGAGGTGGGCGGGGTTGGGGGGCGGGGGGGCGGGTAGGGGATAGCGGGGGTGTATATTGTAGCGTCCCGGAAGAGTTAGTGCTGCAAGGGGTTCTGGGTATTTGTTCTGTTGTGTTTATGTTGTGTTACGGTGCGGATGTTTTCCCGAAATGTGTTTGTCATTCTTGTTTGGTGTGGGTTCACAGTGTGGCGCATATTTGTAACAGTGTTAAAGTTGTTTAATACGGCCACCCTCACTGTGACCTGTATGGCTGTTGATCAAGTATGCATTGCATTCACTTGTGTGTGTGAAAAGCCGTAGATATTATGTGATTGGGCCGGCACGCAAAGGAAGTGCCTTTAATGTTTATTGGCGCTCTGTACTTCTCTCTACGTCTACACAGCGGCATTTTAAAAAGTCATAAATATTACTTTTTGAAACCGATACCGATAATTATGAAACCGATACAGATCATTTCCGATATTACATTTTAAAGCATTTATCGGCCGATAATATCGGCAGTCCGATATTATTGGACATCCCTACTTAAAATGTTTCAATATTTATTACAACAATTTTTATATGCGGGAACATTCACGGTGTCTCTCAACTTTTACTTTCTCAGTGGACATTTTTTATATCCGTTCGAAAAATCCAGTTTCTCAAAAGATAATTATTCACATTTTAACTTTTAATAATGTAAATACCTCACAAGTTGACGTTTAGCTTTGCTGGCTTCATATTTTCCCGGGTGATGGTAGCTTATCATATGTGCACATAGGTGCACATTGACTGAGTCTGTTATGGCTTGGAACACAAATGTGGCGCACTTTATTACCTCCACCTAAGAGGTTATGTTTTCGCCAGGGTTTGTCTGTTTGTTAGCAACAGTTAGTCTTCTGAAGTATATTAATGTGGACTCTCTCTTAAGTTCAGTGCTTTTTTGGTAGGTGTTATTTGAGACAATATAGCATATTTACATAATTGAGGCTAGATTCACGACAACTGTAGTTTTTACCTACACTATATTTGCAAAAGTATTTGGCCACCTGCCTTGACTCACATGTGAACCTGAAGTGCCATCCCATTCCTAACCCATGGGGTTCAATATGATGTCGGTCCACCTTTTGCAGCTATTACAGCTTTGTCAACTCTTCTGGGAAGGCTGTCCACAAGGTTGCGGAGTGTGTTTATAGGCATTTTTCGACCATTCTTCCAAAAGCGCATTGGTGAGGTCACCCACTGATGTTAGTCGAGAAGGCCTGGCTCTCAGTCTCTGTTCTAATTCATCCCAAAGGTGTTCTATCGGGTTCAGGTCAGGACTCTGTGCAGGCCAGTCAAGTTCATCCACACCAGACTCTGCCATCCATGTCTTTATGGACCTTGCATTGTGCACTGGTGCACAGTCATGTTGGAAGAGCAGCCGCTGACCCCTCGCTGTCAGTTTACGTGGCCTACCACTTCGTGGCTGAGTTGCTGTTGTTCCCAAACTCTTCAGATTAATTCCACAGTTGACTTTGGAATATTTAGGAGCTCAGAAAATTTCACGACTAGATTTTTTGCACAGGTGGCATCCTGAGAGTGTCCCATTATTTCGCAAATATTTGTAGAAACAGTCTTCATGGCTAAGTGCTTGATTTATACACATGTGGCCGGGCTAAGTGATGAAGACACCTGATTCTGATCACTTTTGGCAATATAGTGTATGAATTGGTCTGAATTGGTCAGAAGTGTGCAGCCTATATTGATTACACAAGAGTAGAGTTGCATAAAAACACCAGTTATTTATCATTCTAGAAGTTGTTCAGTTGTGAGTACATTTTGTCACAGCCCCGATGACAGCGTAAAGGGATCGTCATCTGCACAAAGCACTGAGTCAGCGTCTCATACCTCCTCTCCCAGACAACAGACCCATTCAGACATCAATGCACAGACAGCTCTTAATGAATAGTTAAACAAATGAACTTTCTGTTCTCCCATTTAAACCAATAATAGAGTAGAACATATTTTGAATCCAGCAATCAGTCGAAGACTTAAGACCTGATCTACTGAAGGTTGACGTGGACTAGAACGTGTGCAAACTTGATAGCGCACGCAAAGGTTTGCATTTCTTGAATAAGCAATAAAGCGAGTACAATCCATTTTACGCGTCTGTCTTCATGTACGCTGCAAATTATTTACCACTCGGGGCAGCATAGCTCGGTTGGTAGAGTGGCTGTGCCAGCAACTTGAGGGTTCCAGGTTCGATTCCCACTTCCGCCATCCTAGTTACTGCTGTTGTGTCCTTGGGCAAGACACTTTACCCACCTGCTCCCAGTGCCACCCACACTGGTTTAAATGTAACTTAGATATTGGGTTTCACTATGTAAAGCGCTTTGAGTCACTAGAGAAAAGCGCTATATAAATATAATTCACTTCACTTACCAAGTTTTAAAATTTTATTTCAAGAAATGTCCCTAATTTTAAGAGCTATTTACTTATGTTTAGTCGATGACTATCTTAAATCTGGCATGAATAATTATATTTTTTATATTGTAGTTAAAAAATAACTATAAAGTTACATATATATATATATATATATATATATATATATATATATATATATATATATATATATATATATATATATATACATATATATATATATATATATACTAGTGTTGTCCTGATACCAATATTATTTAAATATACCAAAATGTATTTCGATACTTTTCGGTACTTTTCTAAATAAAAGGGACCACAAAAATCGCTTCTTTGGCTTTATTTTAACAAAAAAGATTACGGTACATTAAACATATGTTTCTTATTGTAATTTTGTCTTTAAATAAAATAGTGAACATACAAGACAACTTGTCTTTTAGTAGTAAGCAAACAAAGGCTCCTAATTTAGTCTGCTGACATATGCAGTAACATATTGTGTCATTTATCATTCTATTATTTTGTCAGAATTATTAAGGATAAGTGGTAGAAAAATAACTATTCATCTACTTGTTCATTTACTGTTAATATCTGCTTGCGTTCTCTTTTAACATGTTCTATCTACACTTCTGTTAAAATGTAATAATCACTTATTCTTCTGTTGTTTGATACTTTGCATTAGTTTTGGATGATACCACAAATTTGGGTATCAATCCGATACCAAGTCGTTACAGGATCATACATTGGTCATATTCAAAGTCCTCATGTGTCCAGGGACGTATTTCCTGAGTTTATAAACATAATATACATTTAATGCCCCCAAAAAATATAAACGTAATCATAGTAGTATTGACTAGGTACTAGAGATGCGCGGTTTGCGGGCACAACCGCGGAGTCCGCGGATTATCCGCGGATCGGACGGATGAAATTAAAAAAAATTAGATTTTATCCGCGGGTCGGGTCGGGTGGTTGAAATAAAAAAAAATTAGATTTTAAATAGATTCAGGCGGGTGGCAGTTAAACCAATTCGGAAATATATATACATAGTTAAATGTTGTTACCCACATACGAAAAACAAGCAGGCACCTGCTGCATATGCCACAACAGAAGAAAAAAAAAAAAAGAGATGGACACTTTTACGGAGCGGAGAAGGGACGCCTCGCCGGGGTCCGGGACCGAGGCCCCTTCCCCCGAGAGGGCCCCACCGGGAGTCGTAGCTGAGGCGATCCGCGAGAAGGGCCCGACGCACGTCCAGGGTCACCACCGCGCCCACTGCACCGACACCCCGCCTCGTCCGCCTTCGCCACGGCCGGCGTCACGCGCAGCAGGTAAGCAGCTTACCTGCCCGCCACCCCCGTGGCCGGGGGCTCGTAACAGGGGTCACTCCGCGCGCTCCGCCCGCGCAGCTTACCTGCCCGCCACCCCTGTTGCCGCGGGGCACGTAACAGGGGTCACTCCGTGCGCAGTGCGCTCACGAAAGGCGTGGGGCTCACCCTGGTTGATATAGACAGCAGCTAGGACGGTGGCCATGGAAGTTGGAACCCGCTAAGGAGTGTGTAACAACCCACCTGCCGAATCAACAAGCCCTGAAAATGGATGGCGCTGGAGCGTCGGGCCCATATACCCGGCCGTCGCCGGCAGCGAGACGCGCTTGGAGGTGCGCTCAGCGCGGCTCCCATATGATTGCGCACTGGTGTGCGTCTGGGTCGTGACAGCGTGGCACGCGAATGTCTGTGCTGCATTGGATCAGTCTCCTTTCTTTAACAGGCAAAAGCTTTATAACCTCACTAATGCCTTGCATCGTCTATATTAGATATATAACAACGGGCGGGTGCGGGCGGATGCGGTTCTGATCAAATGTTAGATCGGGTGGATTGCGGATGGTTGACGACTTTCTGATGCGGTTGCGGATGAAATAATTGCCTATCCGCGCATCTCTACTAGGTACGCTACTGTACTTGGTATCATTACAGTGGATGTCAGGTGTAAACATACTTGCCAACCTTGAAACCTCCGAATTCGGGAGATTGGAGTGGGGGGGATTGTTGAGGTGGGTGGGGTTGGGGGGCGGGGTTAAGGGGGAGGAGTATATTTATAGCTAGAATTCACTGAAATTCAAGTATTTCATATATATATATATATATATATATATATATATATATATATATATATATATATATATATATATGAAAGAAATACTTGACTTTCAGCGAATTCTAGCTGTATATATATATATATATGTATATATATATATATATATATATATATATTAGAGATGCGCGGATAGGCAATTATTTCATCCGCAACCGCATCAGAAAGTCGTCAACCATCCGCCATCCACCTGATTTAACATTTGATCAGAACCGCACCCGCCCGCATCCGCCCGTTGTCATATATCTAATATAGACGATGCAAGGCATTAGTGAGGTTATAAAGCTTTTGCCTGTTAAAGAAAGGAGACTGATCCAATGCAGCACAGACATTCGCGTGCCACGCTGTCACGACCCAAACGCATACCAGTGCGCAATCATATGGGAGCCGCGCTGAGCGCACCTCCAAGCGCGTCTCGCTGCCGGCGACGGCCGGGTATGGGCCCGAGGCTCCAGCGCCATCCATTTTCAGGGCTAGTTGATTCGGCAGGTGGGTTGTTACACACTCCTTAGCGGGTTCCAACTTCCATGGCCACCGTCCTGCTGTCTATATCAACCAGGGTGAGCCCCACCCCTTTCGTGAGCGCACTGCGCGCGGAGTGACCCCTGTTACGCGCCCCCGGCAACAGGGGTGGCGGGCAGGTAAGCTGCGCGGGCGGAGCGCGCGGAGTGACCCCTGTTACAAGCCCCAGGCCACGGGGGTGGCGGGCAGGTAAGCTGCTTACCTGCTGCGCGTGACGCCGGCCGCGGCGAAGGCGGACGAGGCGGGGTGTCGTGCGGTGGGCGCGGTGGTGACCCTGGACGTGCGTCGGGCCCTTCTCGCGGATCGCCTCAGCTACGGCTCCCGGTGGGGCCCTCTCGGGGGAAGGGGCCTCGGTCCCGGACCCCGGCGAGGCGTCCCTTCTCCGCTCCGTAAAAGTGTCCATCTCTTTTTTTTTTTTTTCTGTTGTGGCATATGCAGCAGGTGCCTGCTCATTTTTCATATGTGGGTAACAACATTTAACTATGTATATATATTTCTGAATTGGTTTAACTGCCACCCGCCTGAATCTATTCAAAATCTAATTTTTTTTTATTTCAACCGCCCGACCCGACCCGACCCGACCCGACCCGCGGATAAAATCTAATTTTTTTTAATTTCATCTGCCCGATCCGCGGATAATCCGCGGACTCCGCGGTTGTGCCCGCAAACCGCGCATCTCTAATATATATATATATATATATATATATATATATATATATATATATATATATATATATATATATAAATACTTGAATTTCAGTGTTCATTTATTTACACATATACACACATAACACTCCTCTACTCATTGTTGTATTTGAAAGTGCAATGCTTTGCAGCCAGTAGCACAGCCTTTGAAGGAGCATAGGTATGGGCAGCATCTGTGAAATTTAGTTTGCAGGAAAGGAGTGAGTTTAGGGTTGAATTGTCCATCCTCGTTCTATTCTCTGTCACTATCTTTCTAACCACGCTCAACACCCCCTCTGATGACTTGCAAGCGTACTTCTTCTTCTTACTGGTCGTCGCCATGACTGTCTCTTCTTCGTTCTTCTTCTTGTTGTGTGTGCAGTTGTGCACTCTCCATAAGCCGTAGATATTATAACGTGACTGGGCCGGCACGCTTTTTATATGGAGGAAAAGCGGACGTGACGACAGGCTGTCCTCACTCAGGTCCGCATGGACCTGGAGGGGGCGTGCCTTGTTGTCCGGCTGGAAATCGGGAGAAATTCGGGAGAGTGGTTGTCCCGGGAGATTTTTGGGAGAGGCACTGAAATTCGGGAGTCTCCCGGAAAATTTGGGAGGGTTGGCAAGTATGCGTGTAAATCCACCAACGGCGTTTGTTTACATTGTGACGCCGGTGAGCTACGGTGTGTAGTGAAGCATGATTAGCTATTCCTCGTCTTGCAGGGATGATAATTGTAAGAAACTTACTTTATTTGTCGCCATGGAGGCGAGGATTAGTGATAATAAAAAATGTTGTGGTCCCCTTTATTTAGAAAAGTATCGAGAAGTACCGAAAAGTATCAAAATATTGGTATCGGGAAAACACTAGTACCAACTTGTCTGAACATGTCCTCAGACATCTTCTGCCCAGGTGAGATGCATGACTTATGATCTACAATAGACTTCCACGGAGCAAGGAAGCGAGGAAACACCTTGCCAGTCGATCATGTTGAAATTGTACACAGACTTGTGATCACAGCGCCACTATAACTAGTTGGTGTCAGGTTTGTCACTGACAGTTTAGTTATGTTTTGGTTTTTCCTCTGTTTTTTTTATTTCCTGTCAGCGCTCTTATTTTGGTTCAGTTTCCTGCTAGTCTCCCTGAGCGCTGTTTCCCCTCAGCTGCGGCTGATTGGCACCTGGCCACACCTGGTGTCAATCAGCAAGCTAATATTTAGACCTGCTTTGCCCTCCAATCAGTGCTGGAGTATTGTCATTGAAGCTGTAAACTACTATCTGTAAGCTGTAACCTGTATCCTGTAGCTGTTTGCAGCTTGCTGTCTTTTTGTTCCTAGTTCCTGTTTGCTGGTTCCGGTTCCCTGTTTCCAGTTTGCCTATTCCTGTTTCCTGGTTTGTGTTTTGTCTTAATTTTTGGACATTAAATTATGTTTTTCAGCACAAAGCCTGCCATCTCTGCATCTTGGGGTTCGTCACCAACACATTGTGACAGTTGGTCAGCGTTAGCGTTTATAATAACAACATCACTAATATTGATTAATATTCAAGTCACGAAATGTGAATGGAGTACTGTTGGCGTTTTTTGGATGGTTGTTTATCGGGTTTCACGGATGAAATAGAATGGCTCAGCTGTAAGCTGACTTTTATATAGTTGGAATGCATTAAAAAATAAAATTAAAAAAAATCCATCCGTCGTCATGTCTTTCATTATGATTCCAATTCCAAAAAAAGTGAAGTTCCCCTTTAATAACTAAACTGACTCAATATGACAACTTAAATCAGGGGTCCCCAAACTACGACCCCCCCAGCGTCCAAAATCCGGCCCGCGGAAAAGTCCCAAGTTAAAAAAAAAAAAAGGAAAAAAAAGGTTTATTTATTTTCTATTTATTATTATTATTATTTTTATCTTATCTGTCCTTTCTAATCCATTTTCAACTGCTTGTTACTCTCGGTGTCTCCTAGCCACTCAGGCAATTCATTTTGTCTAAAAATGCATTTTCCCATTGATAACGTGACATCATGGCGCGTGGAATATATATATAAATATATACAGCCCGGCCCCCGGCCAGATTTTTTTAACCCAATGCGGCCCCCCGAGTCAAAAAGTTAGGGGACCCATCACTTAAATGCCGCCTCATGCAAAAGTACATATTCTAAAAATCACAATTGCAATGAACCTTGGAACCACACATACTTACACATCTCCACGCAGACCTCCAGTAAAGTGCATGCACGCACGCACACACACACACACACACACACACACACACACGCACGCACATACATACATAATGCACGCACACACACACACACACCACTTCAGCATAATGCAGCAATCATCCTAATGCATACAAGGCGTATATTTCAGGCAGAGTAAGGTTGCTTTTCATCATAACTGTGATTGGTTAGCAAAAATTCTGGGTTTGAATCTTAGTATGGCCTTCTCTGTGTGGTTTTGTCTCAGATTACCTCGGGTTTGTCACACAATAACGTGCATGTTAAGTTAATTGGAGATGTTAAATCAGCCATAGAGATAAGAACAGATAGAATTAGTATTAAAAATTAAAAGGAAGCACAATTAGCGATGCTTCTAAGCCATATCTGGCATTCGGACCTTGCGGGGCTTTTGTGCACACAAATTAGATTGTTGGTGGTAATGCTTAAAAACAAATCATCTACTTTTAGTGTTGCAAACTAAAACTTCCGTAGTTGAATGCCTGAGGTTGTAAAATGCATAACTTTCAAAGCATATTGCACGCGTCCTCAGCTCATTGAGAATCGAACGATTAACTGTCTTTTTGTGACATCTATGTCAAATTATTACTTACAATCAATCGTTCCTCGCTACAACACACTTCAAATGTCGCGGCTTCACGACATTGCAGATTTTTTTAAATACTTGTTTTTTTCCAAAGCATATGCTAGAGGTTTTTGGCCTAAATTAAGTGTTAAATATATATATTTAAATGTATGTATTATATGTATTACAGTTCAGTATTCTTCTTGTTTTCTATTGGTATTATGTTGAAGCGATCGATAAATATTATTTTTTTATTAATTATAATATACCAAGCGGGACTTCCGTTTCCGGGTTAAGGGTGAACATTATTAAACAACACAGCAGCTACTCTATCTTCAGCTTGACCAACTTTTTGATGGACTTCATCTTGAACTCCTGCCTCATCAATAACATATCTCTACATTGGTGAATATGGAGGTTCATTTGTGTCTCCATTACGAAAGCTTTTTTTTTTTGACACTGAATTTTTGTAACTGAATTTTGATCAACAGCTTTTATAATCGAGTCAGGGGTAAAAAAAACAAAAACATCCACGTGTTTGATATAATATCACTTTTCTGCAGAACTTTGTTGTAGAAATTTGCCTCCGTCTGACACTGGCTTTCAGGTTTTCTACTCTGTAAACAAGCCCCGCCCCACTTTGTTCGTGCCCAATCTGCATGAAGCCGAGCTTCGTATGTCAATCAAAAGTGCAGATTCTAACCATTGGAATCATTTCTTCAGTTTGGAAATATCAAGCCGGTCGCATTGAAATGTTAATTATGCTGTATTATGCCAAGGTAGCCCAATTAACTGCCGTTTTTATGCTGTTTTGTAAGACCAGTGTCACGTGACTTCAAACTTGACACCCCATTGGATGGTTCTGAGACAGGATCGATTGCTTCAGGCTTAATTTTTCGACACTGAATTTTTCAGCACTGAATTTTTATACACTGGCTTTTTTTTATACTGGTTTTCAAAACACTGATTTTTTAAATACACACAAATTCAAACGCAAAAAAATCAGTTACATAAATTCAGTGTAAAAAAAAAAAAAAAAAAAAAATCGTAATAAAGACAAATTTACCTTTTGACGGCAGCGATGTTGAACGAAGGAGCAACAATTAGCATCAGACATTTGGCACGGCACTTCAGGCTAACCGAGACTGCTATCAGCGATCAAGAGCTGCCCGGCAAACATAAAGATAAACTATTTTGATGCGCTTCATTGTCGACATCAATAACACAGCTTTGGCTTGAGTGACGCGTATCATAACTTTCAGCCTAGTTCTAATTTAGAGGAATTACCCAGCATTTGAAAAAGTATTTCCACGTTGTGGCCGTGTTGTAGTGGCCGGGTGATGTCCGTAGCAATGACACTTGGAGGGTCCTATGGGCTACTAGTGAGTACTGTAATGTACAGTAGAACACACTCAAAGCTACTATATTAGGTGAAACGACTGTATAGATGAATATTTGGGTTTCATTTCATGTTTAGAGGGCTCTAATTTTGTGGAAAAAACCTATTTAGAAGGTTTTATGCTCTAACTATGAAAATATTTGTTTATAATATAATAATCCTACTTTGCGCAAATTGGTCTATCACGGTCATGTCCGATTGCAAAGAACAGCGAAAAACGAGCGATGACTGTAACGTTTTCTACAGTTTAAGGTTGTATGGTGGCAACATGCATATTTCCATTGTTTCTATTTCTATCCTTTGATGTGAGTAAATGTTACATTTACCGGTGTCCTGGAACAAGATGCTTAGAGGTTCCTATGGAAGCCTGTTTTCACCACTAAAGGAAAAAAAATACTCAATGGTAAATCATAATTATGAAATAAAAATTCATAATTATAAGATAAAAAGGAAAAATTATGAGATAAGAATAATGACTTTATCGCATAATTGTCTTTTTATCTCATAATTATGACATGTTATCTCATAATTCCGATTTTTTATCTCATTATGACTTTTCATTTCATAATTTCGATTTTTCTCTCATAAATAGGACATTAATCTCATAATTATGACAATTCCTCCCATAAATTTGACTTTCATATTACATCATTTCGACTTTCTTATCTCATCATTCCGAATTTTTTTCTCTAATAATTTTGCCTTTTTTTTGCTCATATTTATGACATTTTATTTCATAATAATGACTTTTTATCTCATAATTTTGACTATTTCTCTCATAATTATGACTTTTTAAAATCTCATCATTATGAATATTTTAATCTCAGAATTTCGACTTTATCTCATGATTTGTTATCTCAACATTTCGATATTTTTTTTAATCTCATAATTATTACTTTTTTCATAATTTTGGACTTTTTCTCTCATTAAAAGGACATTTTATCTCATAATTATGACAATTTCCCCCATAAATTTGACTTTCATACTCATAATTTCAATTTTCTTATCTCATAATTCCAAATTTTTTCATCTCATAATTTGGATTTTTTTTGCTCATAATTATGACATTTTAATTCATGATAATGACTTTTTAATCTCATAATTTTGACCTTTTCTCTCATAATTATGACTTTTTAAAATCTCATAATTATGAATATTTTAATCTCAGAATTACAACTTTACTTAATAATTTGTTATCTCAACATTTCAATTTTTTATCTCATAATTATGACTTTTTATTTTATAATTTCGATTTTTTTTCTCTCATAAATAGGATTTTTAATCTCATAATTATGACTTTCATATTTCATAATTTTGACCTTCTTATCTCATTATTCTGAATTTGTTCATTTCATAATTGTGACTTTTTTTGCTCATAATTATGACATTATATTTCATAATAATGACTTTTTAATCTCATAATTTTGACCTTTTCTTTCATAATTATGACTTTTTTAAATCTCATAATTATGAATATTTTAATCTCAGTATTTCGACTTTATCTCAATTTGTTATTTCAACATTTCTATTTTTTTATCTCATAATTATGACTTTTTATTTTAGAATTTCGATTTTTTTCTCATAATTTCGACTTTTCTTTCATAAATAGAACTTTTCATTTCATAATTATGACTTTTATCCCATAATTGTGACTTTCATAATTCTGACTCTCATCTGATAATTTCAATTTCTTTATCTCATAATTATGACATTTATTCTTATAATTTTGAATTTTTTCTCATAAATATAATTTTCACTTCATAATCATGACTTTTATCCCATAATTGTGACTTTCATAATTCATTATTTTGACTCTCATAATTTCAACTTCATTATCTCATAATTCTGACTTTTTTATTTCATAATTTTGACTTTTTAATCTCATAATTATGAATTTTTATCTCATAATTATGATTTACCATTGAGGTATTTTTTTTGTAATGGAAACGGGTTTCCATAGGTTTCACTGTTACAAATGACAACTAATTTATTCACTATTTAGAGACAAAGAATAAATATGCTTTGACATTTGACATACACATTTTGTACATTTTTAGGATGTCCCTGATCTCATTTTTGACAAGGCATAGGAACTTCACCTGGGACCTGTTTTTCTTGCTCCATACATCTGGCGAAAGGTGGACAGGGCACGTACTTGAAGAGTTTCTGACCACCTTCCCCATGCTCTGCGCATTCACCTTAAACACATGCACATGCATGCATTCATGCACGTTTGTTGTCACTCAGTTTCTCTTCTTAGAATGGCTCCACTGAAAGTTCTCACCATTAAACATATCTCATATAGCACTGCAGCAAAAATCTAAGTAATCTAATCGATCAGCAAGTTCAGAAAACCTCTGCTCCTCTGTTTTCTCGCTAAAGCTGGTATCTATCTGGAGGCTCAACACAATGGAGAAATAACCCCCCACAGCCTTTAATCTTAATTATTTGAAAGCTGGTATTAATAACCCTGGGATAGAAATGAGTGTAACAATATTTGAATAGGCCGTGGCCTTTCACATGTAAATGACCCTGTGCACCCCTCGCCGAAACAAATTACAGCCAACTGCTGGTGGCTGGCCCTGAATGGGCCTCCTAATGTAGTCTGCATCTACAGTGGGCCAGGGAGCAGCTGGAAAAGAGAAACTGAGACGGGAGAGAATTTATATGACAGTGCAGAGTGTGACAGTTTGCTTTTCTTCATACTGAGTCTGCCATGCGGCCGCAGTGTGACGAATGGGGCTTGGCTCTCGGAGCATCTGTCTCTGAGGACTAAATGAGGGCTAGTTAGAGCTGTGGGATGATAAGGGGACCTTCTCCTAGCCTAATGAGTGGTAATGGTAGCAGGGGCCAGGACCTTTACACAGACCACTGACAATACACAACTCTGTCCTACAGGAGGGGGCTCGACAGGTTGATGAAGAGGGTTAATAGAATTTGAATGACCTGCATGTGTTTTAGACCCCTACCAAAATCTGAACAATGAAGAGTTTTCCGATCACTTAAAACAACGACCATATTTTCCAGACTATAAGCCGCACCGGTATTTCAACCGCAACCACTACATTTCAGAAGAAAAACATGTTTTCATATATTAACCGCACCGGACTATAAGCCGCAGATACATCCTGGTATGTTGTGAAATGAGATATTTACATAAAAAGATTTTGTAAATGTTTATTTACATACCTTAATTGTTTCCAAAACAAAATGCCCGATAAAACAAAATAGAAATGTCATTGATGTCTATGAAATACATAAGATGTTCTCCTTTTTTAATAATGGCCCAGATGTTTATCAGTATTCCTCTTCCTTGTAAATTGACACTTTGAGTTTGAAACGTTTCTTTAAGTGGATCATTTCAGTACATTGATTGATTTTTTTTGCTAAATCCTAATCTATAATTTAGCTGTTAGCGGAAAAAAAAAATCCATAGATTAGCTGTAGGGAAGCTTGGGGAAAAAAAAGTAGCGGCTTATCGTGCAGAAAATGCGGCAGTTCTTCATTGTACTTTTTAAATGTCCATACCAACTTCCCGGTTTAGCGTTGACCTATATAAAGTTAAGTTAAAGTACCAATGATTGTACACGCACACACTAAGTGTGGTGAAATTATCCTCTGCATTTGACCCATCACCCTTGTTCACGCCCTGGGAGGTGAGGGGAGCAGTGAGCAGCAGCGGTGAACGCGCCCAGGAATCATTTTGGTGATTTAACCCCCAATTCCAACCCTTGATGATTTATAGTCTTTGGTATGACTCGGCCGGGGTTTGAACTCACGACCTACCGATCTCAGGGCGGACACTCTAACCACAAGGCCACTGATTTGCAGCAGTCCTGTTCATGGCTGATTATTCACGGCTTTACTGACTTTTACGGTTGTTTTTTTCCTCTTCTAAAAGCTGTAAATAAATTGGTATGCATTTGCTACGACAACACACAGTCCCAACTGATGGTGCTAAATGCTAACAAGATGCACATAGTCCCTCCTGGAATGCACATAACACTCCCAACATACCAGGCAATTCAAAAGGAGGGAAGAAAAATGCAATTGTCCAATGCACACATAACCATAAGCACCAAAGAAAAAGATAACACTCCATATTGTTTTTTGCGAAGCCAGTTTGTTTCCACTTTTTTACAATGTTGTTGTTTGTTAATGTCATGATTCTTCGAACATTTGGGCTTTAGGAAACCTCATGGCGCTCCATAGCCTTTGGGAGCAATATGGAGATAGGAAAAGTAGGATTAAAAATTTGGGATAGCAAAGAAGGGAGCGAGGATTTGAGGGGAAAGAATCGTCTGGAACAAGTTTCCCAGCGGTCTTATTGCACTTAGATGAACTCTCTTCCAGAGATCATCTATTAGATAGTAGCAATGAAACCCTTGGCGATCAAGTCCCAGACTGGTTTACATAGATAAAGACGGACAAAAGACAGGCACAGCACGTCACACAGGAACTACACAACAGCAGCAATACACAAACAGTGATACATCAAAGGCGCAAGGCATGCACGACCGCAAGGACGCAGCAGAAAGAGCGCATCCACCATCACAGACACAACACAGACAGGCCAATACACTGACGATGCCGCATGCACGGACTGAGAGTAAGCATGCATCACAGTGATAAGGCTGAACATCTCTCACGCACTCTTTCACTCACAGCCACACGTTCACACTTGAATCGGATTGAATCCTAAACACAATCACAGTGGTACGGATGAAACAAGCATATTGACCAAATCAGAAGAACCCACAGGAAAAATACCGTGAACTTGTTATCATTAGCATGGACCTCTGTTGCGTGGACTGTGTGAAAAGAACAACAGTCATGTTTACAAAGTGTCAGTCAGATTTTGCCCGTGGACTCTTGCCATGTAATATGCTGATTACTGAGAACATCGGTTTCCGCGAAGACACACTGAGAAGGATATCGAAACAGATAACACACTCGTATCTTAAACAAACGCCTAAACACAATAAAAATAAAAAAAATCAGCAGGTTAGTACAATCTGTCAAGCAGGGGAGGGAAACATATAAAAAAGCTCCAGCGTGATCCACGACACCTGTACGACTGATTTAGCTCACAGCACAACAGCACCACTTGAATGAACCAGCACTACAATACCATAAGCAAAACAAGGAAAAAAGTGAGAAAATAAAAGCAGAGTGACACAAACTGTACATAACAAGATGACCATCGATATGTATATACATATATATATATATATACACGCACACACACATAGTGATTATTAAAAAAAAAAAGCCAGATATACGTGTTGCAGATATTTACTTCATCATCATAGAGCCATACTCCTTGGCCATCCGGCATCTCAGAGCTCACACTACTGTCCTGATCGATTAGCCAGCGATGCACGGCGTGGGCCTAAAAGAACATACGACATAAAGACAGAGCCCAGTTAATAGCAACAGTGAGATAAAGAGAGATGCTGTGACAGAAAAGAGGGAGCAGCAAAAAGGAAAAAACAAAACAGCAGCAATGAAGAGTAGGAGAGCAACAGATGAACATGATGTTGAGACAGGGGTGGTAGGTAAAGAAGGGAATGCCAGAGGGAGCACCACACACCCTAAACCCCGGTAAGGATGGGAAGGCATACAGTGACCATGGCTGGACAGCAGGCCACTGATGGCGAATGGAAGCGGTTGAGGTGTTGGTGGCTCACAAATGGATCTGTTGTGTCATGGTTCAAGTGAGTCTGGATTCACTACGTTTTTGTTTTGCTTGAGCAAGATGGACTTACCAGAATAATGGGTGCAGATGTACCTTGCCATATAGACACAGGATAATTCAGCATTTCTTTTTTTAACAGCAATGACAGAGTTGTTGCACGGAGAATACTGATGCATACAAGCACAGACCTCCACCAGATTTTAACAAAAGTGAAAAAAGGAAGACATCTTGTGTGTTTGCCCACAGTTTGCTCATGAGAAGCAGACAGTCCTCAATGGTTCATTAACCTTAATCTCTCCAGATCCTTGTAGTTCGCTGAGCTCCACACAAGATCTGGGACTTCTCAATAGGAGATGTATTTCAGAAGGCGGGGCTTTGTAAAAAAAAATCATTGTATGTGATTGGATAAACCACTTGCCCATTATCTTGAATGACGTGCTACTTCAACCACTCAAATCGAAATCAACCCGTGACTCTGCTGAGAGCGACGCTGGGAATTCCAAAAACAGAACAGCCGACATATTGGATATAATAATAACAAAAACAATATAATATAATAATCCAGCCTCACGGATCTGATCCTCTACCAGAGCAATCAGCGGGGAGACAATTATAAAGACTGAGTTCTGCACTAGTCCCATTTCCTTCACCACCAGTGGAGCGATTTGGTAAGTCAAGCTATTGCCAAACCCGGTCGGAAGAAGAGCCAAAACATCCATGCCACCAATAAATGCCTTCAAAACCGTTCTCTGTTCATCTTTTAAAGAATGAATATTCGATAGATTCGACAAAACAGTTGCAATAGCAGAATCAATGTC